>NW_027106404.1:64248-66347 GCF_000696795.3 Halyomorpha halys | reverse complement strand
TTAATATAAGTTTTCTATAAGAAATTGCTAATACAATATTAATTTTTTTTTATTTAGAAAAGGACGTGTTACGAAGAAATTACCATACAGAAAGATTTCTTTCTCTTCTATGATTCTTCTATAGACTACCCTACGGTTGTAAAGTAACCACAATGTACGGTAGTTATAGAATATGTCAAATACAAAATCAAACGGGCTTTATTTGGTTCATAAGGTCTTTTCCTTAATCTTATTGATTTATATTAATAATGAAATATTTTTAGTAATATATTGATGGTTTGAGTGTAGTTTATTTTATTATTAACACTAACTTCAATGACCCACTTTTTTTAAAACTTATCATTTTAAAAAACATCCAACGGCATTTTATCACATCTTATGAATAACATCTTATGACATTTTCCAGGAGACAACCTATAAAAATTGTTTTCATATTATTACTATATTACCTCTTCAGACAATACTAATGTTTTTGAACGTACCTTAAACCATTGATGCCATAATTCACTAAATTGTCCTTTTTCAGGCTCATTGTCCATGTCTTATATCTTTAAAAACAAATATAAATATTAAATTAATATCATAACAGTTCCAACAAATTTTTTAAAAATGATTATTCACTTTCAAGCCACATAATTTCAATAAAAAAAACTATTAAAAAAAACACAAAAATTCTTTTACTTTTTTTATTAACCACATTTACAATATCAACAATAAAACCTACCTTCAACAGATTAGGACTCTGTTATCACTTTATTACTAAGCTTAATTTATTTACAATTTAATTAACATTATTTTTTTTCTCGTAATTTAACATTATTTAAAAACATAATTACTGTTTATGTTTTGAACTGTTATGATATTAATTTAATATATATTTTTGTTTTTAAAGATATACATAGGCAATTAGCCTGTAAAAAAGACAATTGAGTGAATTATGACGTCAATGGTTTAAGGTGTGTTCAAAAACATTATTATTATCTGAGGAAGTAATATAATAATAAGAAAACAATTTTTATAGTTTGTATTCTTGAAAATGTTGAAATGCTGTCTCATTGAAACGTTGGAGGTTTTTTAAATAAAACGTTGAGAGAAAAAGATGGATCATTGAAGTTTGTGTTAATAATAAAATTAACTAATTAATATTATAGAGAATAAATATTATTATATAAAATTGAAATAAAAGTGAGAGAGCCTTACCTTCCTTGAAAGGAGGACTCTTTGGGTTTGGTATAGTTTTACTAGGGCCGAATCCCGGGCGGTTGTCAGCATCGTGGCGGCTTCATTAATATTTATAAAGCCGGGGCAAAAAACTTGTATTCCATAACACAGAGGTCTTTATAGTACCGCCACATCCATTCCATCTTGCATTAAATAATAGTCAATTTTTCATCCACTTTTCTTTTTAGTAGAAATAATTGTATCCTACATTTTATTTTGTTTCGTATTGTTCGAAGAGTTCAGGGATACCAAGTACAACTCCTTTTTTTAAAAGTAGCCCGTTTTAAATTTTTACTTGCATTCATGTGTACAACCACTCACAGCACAATCATATTTTTACTTTCACTTAACTCTATGTGGAATATATAGTAAAAAAAAGTATTATGATCATGAAAAAATTCTAATTCGAGTTTTTGACAGAAACGCACGTTTTGAAGTCCCCGGAGTCAAAATAACTAATACTCACAAAATGGTCTGTGTGTGCGTGTGTTTGTGAACAACCTAGCTCAAAAACGAATTGTTTTTCAAGAGAATCAATTTTATACTTTTTTTAAGATATTCTGAAATGTGACTCTAACGATTTTGATTAAACTTGGTACATCAATTTACAATTAAGTGATCTTTAATATCAGCTAAGTCATTTAAATATTTACTTTATCTGGGCTTAAATGCCGATTTTCGATTTCAATTAATTTTCCTCTTAAGTTATATTATTCTTGGGCGTGGCCTCTTTGGCTTCACTTTGGTTTGAAGGAGAGTAAAGTTATGCCATCCCCTTATTCTTAAATGGCAAATCGTTATTCTTGAAACATAGGTGGTTGTATATTTAATACTCGATATACTGATCCCTAGTTTTGGCTAATTTTGCAATGTCGCTT
>NW_027106404.1:56053-63390 GCF_000696795.3 Halyomorpha halys | reverse complement strand
TAAAGGATAGGACCAAGGATACTACCCTGAGTACACCAGCAGACTGAAGAAATAGGTATGAATAAGCGTTGTGATTTACTTGAAATAACCGGTCGGAGAGATAAGATCGAATAAGGAGACAATATGTAGGGGTTGGGAATTTACGGATCTTGTATAGCAGTCTTGGGTGAAGTCCAGACTCGATCAAAAGCCTGTTCTACATCAAGAAAGTTTTCCGAGCAGTACATTCCGCGCTCCAATGAAAACGAGACATCAACCACACGAAGGCATTGTTGGATAGTAAATGATTATTAAGATTATAAATATATTTCAGCCAATAGGTCTTTCCAGAAATTGCCATTTAGACAACTAAAGGATATTACCAAGAAAATATATATATAAAAAAACAGAAAGGAATGTATATTTACTTCTTTTGTTCATTATTAAAAATGTTCCACTACTTATTCGGGCTTTTATTCATATATTTTAATATATATATATTTTTTTATTCTAGATCCACTATCCGAAAAGTGCGTTCCGTTTTGATCAAAATGAAAAGTCATTAACAATTTTTACTTTCACTTATATACATAAAATATATAGATTGAGGGAGTATCGCAATAGTGCAAAATTTCAAATTCTAATTTCGACAGAAATACATATTTTGAGGTCCCCTACATCCCAAAATCCTAGTTTTACTGAATGATCAGTGTGTCTGTGAATAGACCAGCTCAAAACTTTCAACGACAAAAAGTCGTACGAAACTGAAATAATATGTATATATACATAATATACTTTAATATACACTTTTTTTTTCTACAAAATTAATATTCTTATTGGAAAATTGAAAAAATATATGGACAGGATTATACATAGTGAATAATCCAGCTTTGTAAAATAATACTGAGTATGCAATTTACCATCAGGAATAAACACAGTCCAAGGATTGAATTAATTATCAAAAAGACATTTTCATAAAAAATTTAGTTTTAATATGTTTTTATTTTAGGTATCACATGCATGAAATTTAATCAAACATTTGCATTACAGATCTTCATGTATGTTTGATTTCTAATGCCTGCGCCTTCGTGTTCTGCTGTGATAAAAAAAAAAAAAATTAATTTTTGTTCCGAAATCTTGGATCAACACAAGAGCTGAGAGTCCGCCTGTTGTACACTCAATCTCTATGATTTCATCCGAGTATCTACACCTTCAATGGATTGGAGGAATAGTGCCATAAAACTAAATTTCCTTATTAAGTACTGATCAAAATATCTTTCACTGGTGTATAAATTAATTTTTTTTTTAAATTATTATAGATTCTCTAACAAATATTAAGTCGGTAACACTCGAATGTTTACTTTTGGTACGGCTGAATGGGTATAAAATTCACCAACAACAAAGTTCAAAATCTTTTAAAATAAGATATACATTTACTCAAGACTCGAAAAGAAGATTTCTGGAAAAATATTGAATATTTTTTTTTTAATTTTCTAGTTTGTACTTGAGTTTTAATGTTTTATCCTAAACTTATGGAAGTTTAAATTACTCAGTGTTCATTTTCGTTCTTTGACTTCAGCGGTGACAAACGAATCAAAAGAGGAACTGCAGCCCCTGACACAATCTGACCCGCTTCACCGTAATGCTGTCCCGGTCTTTTTCTTCTCACCTCTTCAACATAATAATTATTTCTATGTAATCTGAAATTTTAATGAGTTATGATTGGATGTCAAACTTTTTCTACTAGTTTTATTATTGTTCCTCATTTACTTATTTTTTATTATAATATTTGAGAACAAAGTTTATAACTCACAAACAGAAAACATACTGAACAGCAAAGTACAAATAGCGTCGCTTACAAGTTTTAGTTTAGACACTGATTGAGTTACAGCACTGAGAATACCAACTTATAAAAATTGAAAATTGTTAATAGATCATATTAAAATTACTGCTTCAAACTTTAGTACAGTCTCCTGTGAAAACTTCTTTTAACGGACACCTCTCTGTAACGGATCTCCGTGTTATTATGGAACTCCCTCACCATTTGGACGCAGATACCAATTTAATTCTCCCTTTTTCATCCTCAGTGGCGAACAAAATTCATGAAATATGAATGTACAAGCCCAGAATTCCTAAAATAAATATCCGCATCATTTGCTTCTAGGGGAAAAAGTTATAACTACATGATGATAGAATTTTATACTAAATAAAATTAATACTTGTGAACCTAATTATTGAATTACAAATTAATTTTTATATCTAATTAATGAGAAAATATTATTTGAAATTTATATTAATTTCTAACGAGTCTAATTAATTTTATTTGATAAACTTGAATTAATTATTGGATCCTCAGACCTTTCAAATTATTCTTCTATAGCCGGACACAAGAGCTCTTCAACTCATTGAACGTATCTACAAAAGAGAGATAAGCACCAAAGTAACGGTTAGAGGAAAAAAAGAACGGTTTGAATGAGAAAAAAAGAAAACTACAACGGACTCGAGATAAGCAAAGGAATAGAGTTCTAAAGAAAATGGTGGATATGTGTACTGGTATGGACAGGGTTATTGCAAATGCACTTATGGCTCATGTTCTCTCTCCCTATTATATATATATCGATTGTCTCTACAGATCTTTGGCTGTTTCATACAGCTCTTTCACATCTTTGTTGATTTTGCCTATACTTCTGGCATTTGACCTCCCACGTGGTCTCTCGCCAACTAGAGTGCCATCTATAGTTGCGTAAAGGCGTCCTGATTGATTGCTTCGAGCCGCATGTCCTGCAAACAGTTCACAGTTAGTTCCCCTCTTCTATGTGTCAAGTCTCTGATTCCAGATCGTTCCTGTACTTATACCTTTAAAATATAATGGAATTGGCGTTCAGGTCCTGATGAACAAAATATTTACATGACAGAACCCCTTCATTCCCCTCCTGGAGATCAATCTTTTTCCTGTCGTAACTTTTTACATCTTTATAAAAGTCATCAAATATATATCTACAAACTCACCATTCCAGAGTTAAATTTGTAGGTTATTTATTTTGGAAAAAATTATTAGTAGGTGATTATGTTTTGTTTTTTTTATTCCGGAGTATATCAGAGCTTAAATCAAATTTTATATTGTATAAAAATTATGCATTTTAGGTAGGTATATTAAACCTCAACATATCAATCCCCTCCTCAAATTACTGCGACATGCATATTAAAATAAATAGACAGGAAAAAGTGACATTTTCATTTTTTAATGTAATTCATACTTAAATCATGCATTCTGAGAATTTCACTGCTTAGCTTTGGTGTATGAGGGACTAAATTTCAAAAAATATATATACCAGGAAAGAAAATAAAAATATCGATCTAAAGAAATTTCGAAAGGATTATTTGAAGTCAGAAATGTACAAATGTTCTTCAAAAGAATAGTTGAGACAAAAGTTCACTAAAATAATATAAAAATCGTAGAGCTAATTTTGATTAAGCTTAATGCTGACCAATGGGGACTCCATGAACCCACAGGGTTGACTCACGACTATAGAAACAATAAATACAAAAACAATAAAAAAATTATCTGCCACAGCGATATTAAAACCCAGATTCTTGGATTTAGTAGCACAGTGCCGTACCTATTGAACCAACTCCGCTCCTCTTTTAAAGCTTGTAATATATTTAAAATTTTGTGACTAGCACAATAATATTTGAACCGTTGTTAAAACTTTTTGTTTCTTTTACTTTTTTTTTCAATTAACCAGTTGGATGCATAATTAATAAATATAAAATTGTGGAAAAGCCTATTTATAAAGTATATTATTAAATTATAAATACTAAAGAGGGAGACCCAGTAGCTATTCTATTTTTATTTTTAACCGGAAGACATGATAGAGGGATGAAAATTGAAAAAATAAATAAATGAATAAATAATAAAATTTCCATGGGACATGATTCTTCTTAAGGTTAAGAACTTCCAAATCAATTGGCTTGTACATTGTGACAGTACCGTCACACGATCAAGAAGCAAGTTCATTTGTCAACTCCACAGGAGTTAACGATCAAGGTTGCCTTTTGTACTGTCGCCTATAGATCGGGCTCAATGCACTCCGATCCAAAAGTAGCTCAAGTATATTTTGTTTCAAATGTACGAAAGACCTAACGATTAAAATAATGTGTTCGCTTTAGAAATTCGTTTGCGGATGGCAAAAGATGACTGTTATTTTTTAACCAGGTTTTTGGAATCAAAATAGGTACCATGAAGCAGCATTCCTTCCTGCCTTAATATTGCAGTCACTTGTTAGTCGTGGAGATCCCACATCCAGCTCCTTTTCAGATGTTTCTCGCAGTCTTGAATACATGTTATGGTCCTGTATTGTATAATTAATAATGTTTCTATACCCTTGGTATTTTTTATACATCTATTGTAGAAACGTATACAATGAAAGACTGCTGAAATCTTCTAGTATTATTCCTACATTTCAGAATACTTCTTAACCTTATGGTTATTGGTCGTCTGCATGTGGAAACATACAGCCACATCAAAATTACTTCTTGCTTATTTAATTTCAAAATTCGGATATAGTTCAAAGAAGAAGGCCGTTATGCTTCATAGGCCGTTCGACCATTGTTGTTGTGGAACAAAGATGTTGAGTCTTCTCAATGCTCAAGATATCTTGTAACAACGTTTATCATGAATGCTATTGTTTAGATTTCACTAATGCCCTAATGTAGTTAGGGCTAACTACATTAGGGCACATATTAATTTATTTATTAGAACCAAAATAATTCACGATAATGATAATATCTACGTTTTATTTCAGTTAAAAAATTTAATGGAACCTATCAAATATTCTTGGAGATTATTAAGAAGAATATAAAAGAATACGAATGTGTTTATTGTTATAATTTCTGTAATATTTATTATATTATGTTTTTTTATCATAATTATTTAATTTGTTTGTACACTTAAGAGCTCTTGGTATAAAGATGACTTGATAACAATCGGGTTCAATTAATGGGTTTTGAGAATAACTTAGTGGATAAAGAAATATCGATTGGATCTATACAATTGAAATTAAGGTGAAGGAAGTAGGTATAGCTAACCTCGATACGCCAGATCCATTGTGGCAGTGGATTTTGGAGGCCTTGTATCTTTTATAAGGATTTTAAGCCATGACATTATAATTCGCGATAATTTTAATAATTCCGAACTGACTTATCAGATCATCTTTATCTTCCAGTCATGGTTTTCATTTTTACTTAAGAAACCTCGCCAGAGCCTGTTTGGGATTGGAGTGCATTGAGCCCAATCTATTGACGGCAATACAAAAGGCAACCTTGATCGTTGACTGTGTGTGCTGCTATGATGACAAACGAACTGTCTCCTAGATCCAGGACTGCAATCACTACAAAGAGACTCAGAAGAAAAATAAAATACAACTTAATATTGTTAAGTCAATGAAGTTCCTTTATTACTTTGAAGATGAAAATCAACAAGTTAGTTTTTGTTAGTTAAAAAGCGCATACAATAACATATTTATTCCTTCGATTTAGGCAGAGTTTTAGTTTCATACGATCCAATTAATTTCTTACGAAGTTGAAATGGAATAAGGGAAGCTTGATTAACCACGTATATAGATTTGGGTACCTCCAGATACATTGTTAATAGTGTCAAATTCAATCCTTATCTAGTTCCACATATCCCTACAATCCACCTCGAAGGTTGATACGGCAGTGGCCATAGACTTATTGTAAAATAAAAATGGATAATTGAAGTTCTGGCAATGGTCAGATGCTCCATTCAAGTTGAGTGTTTACGGCTGTAGCGCACTTGCACAGCCTCCACTGGCTAATTACCAGTGACGCGGTGAGAGGGATGCGCTGGGATCTCAAAGAGCTCTGCTCTACCTCTCATACGTGGGGATAGAGTGAGCTCAGGGATCCACAGGTCAATAGTGTAAATATTGTATATAAGAGTGTAAATGTGACTGGTGATTATTTTATTGATTTATTTTTTCGTGCATGTTGTTTGATTATGTTTATTTTCTCGATCCTTCTGTTTGTATATATTTAGAGGGAGATTTTATTTATTTTCACTTACTTTTTTATGTTGTTTTATTTTAGTATGAATGTGATCAGTTATCACTATTACCTATTGCCCAACAAGTGTGGCTGATTGTAATTTTTATCAATAAATAGAAAAAAGTTATATTATAATAAAATAATAGTGACGAAAACTTTTTCTGGCTTCACAAACATCACAATAGTAATATTGAGCTCATATATCAGTATAAACACTTTTTGCACTCATGACATTGGTTCTATTCTTCCTCAAATATCTCTTTACAAGTGTTGCTCATAGTCTTTTTGATCTTCTTGGGAAATCTTAATTTTTTTCAAAAATAATATCCATGACAAAGTGTACAATAATAATAAAGTGGACAATAATATCCATCAAAACAACTTATACACGAACACATATTTACAACGAATTATTCACTGCAAATCCAAGTTTTCAAGTAAATACTGAGAATGTTTACAATGGTTCACGCAATAAACAATTTTTTTTTTGTAAACGACTTTTAAACGTTTACTCTAATAATGTACTTTGTTTATGATTTTTAACATTATAACCATTTGCATGTTTAATAATTGAACATTTTAAATGTACTATTACTAAATATTTTAATTTTTAAATTGCAAAATTCAGAAATTAAAATGTCCGAGGGTGGTCGACAGTAACGTGTCAGGACGCACCCGATTGCTACCAAGTTATATTCATACCAAGACTAGTTAGAATATTCATTAATATATTTTGATTTATTTAAAAAAACAATTGAATCGTTATAGGATTGGAATCCAAAAATCGAATGAAAAAATCCATCTGTTTCTTTGGAAAACTATTAGTCCGATATTTTTGGGAGTCGGCACCAAAATCACATGACACCCACCGAAGACACTCGGAACTTGTATGAATAAATTTGGGATTCGTACTAATAAAAAGAAAGAAATAATATTGGGATCAAAAGAATAACTAATATAATTAAAAACACTTAAACATATTAACGTTATAATAATAACGATGTTAAACGCTACACAGCCCCTGAAGGCTCATGTGATCAGTAATTGGTTAAGGTAGTACTGTTGCTAGAACAACAGTTAAACAAGGAGGTTGTCTGGCACACTTAACCACCAGGTTTTCGCCCAATTAGGAATACTAACATTATTGAGGTTGGGCCCCGGAGGGCTTCCGAACCCATAGGGTTGACTCACAGCTACAGTAACCGAAGAAATAACTATCTGCCACAGCCGGGTTCGAACCCGGGTACAGGGGTTAGTTGCGCGGTGCTTTACCCATTAAGCTAGCCCGCTCC
>NW_027106404.1:52656-55443 GCF_000696795.3 Halyomorpha halys | reverse complement strand
AATTAAAATTTGAGTGCTCTAAACCGTATTCTTCAGTACTTTATAAATGATTGTTAGACGAGATGATAAGTGACTTAGGAAGTATAACAAATTAAATGATGAAGAGCCCCTCTAAGTTTAATTTCTATAAATTGAAAATCTCTTAACTTTTTTTTTTTTACATTGATTTTTATTAGAAAAAAAAGAATATATAGGGATAAAATTATCATATTTTTGATTCATAAAACTCGTTGAAGGCAATTTTTTAAATTATTTAAATAGATTTGAATTGGAGACCAAAATTATATCTATGTACTTTTATATCTATTAACCATGTACTTTTGAAGTATTAGAGGGAAAAATTTATTTAAAAGGACCGACTATTTTTGATGTTTATTTAAGGGAAATGCATCTTGCCTAATTTATAAGTAAATAAATAATCATGTATGTAAACAACAAAAAATACATAAATCGAATAAAAAAAAAAAAAAAATTAGAAAACAAGTAATGTGATAATTACGAACTTCAGAAGTACCTTGTTACTCATTGCGTCTCTTATTTTTTTTTTTATTCCGTTTCATACCCAATCTCTTCTTTAGTGGTGGAAATATTTAAAAAAATAGAAATACCTCATTTTAAATTAAAGACAATTTTTTTTCCCAAGAAATTTAATGCAGCGTCGATTATGGATTCAATAACAATATCGGGATTTTTCCTCTGTTTTTATAAACTTTGGGTATTCCTAATAACATTGGTTTACTGTAAATATGCCATAATTTCCTGTTCTTTTATATGTAGATATAAATTAAATATGAGCCGTTGAATACAAAAATTGGTGTAAGTCAAATCTACAGTTTTGGGATATTCAAAGTCCTTCAAAATGTTTTACTGTTAAAATTAGTCAGTCACGAGCATATCTAACTCTCTTATAGCATCTGAAGTTAATACACTCAATATTTATTTAAATATTGATTTCGTTAAGAAAAATGTTTTTTGATTAAATGCAGACTGACTTATACTACTTTTGATTCCAATGGTTCACATGTACATTACTGGTTCATTTCTTCATCCACATTTTATTGGCAAAATATAAGCAATTAAATCTACAAATATATTCAGTTCTAATAATAAAATTCTGCATTCCTGTAAATAAAATAATTAATAGATACTTTTTTATTCATTTAAGTTCAAGCCGAGACATGTCTGTATTATGTATTGTGATTCGATAGTTTTTGTTATAATTTTTTTTTCTAAACGTTTCATCAATGTATTTGAATATTTGCGAATGCTACATAAAGTGAGTCAAGTCCAAAAATAATGTTTTAAGAATAGTTGAATTAAAAAGTTTGGGCTTTTTTAAAATTAGTTTTTAACTTTATTATGTGTAAGGATAATAAACTTAAAAACTGATTACAGTTTGGCTAGTTTACTTAATAAACTTAAGAAATTATAGAAGTAAATTTTTTTTATATTTTTTAATTCAGCTTTTCTCAAAAATGTATTTGAAGACCAAACTAAGGAATTTCTTTTAAGCCTTCAAGACACTTTGTATTAAAAAAGTGTACGATACGAGTTCGATTTAAAATCGAAATCCGTAAAAAAAACCAAAAAAAAAACCACAAACCTGTTCCATTAGAAATTCCAGAGTTAAGTACGCTGGAGAAGATTTGGAGAATATTATAAAATAAATAATACCCTCAATGAATTGGCTACATGCCGCTATTTTGATCCAGGGAAAATTACAAAAATCATAGAGATTAGGGGGTGTATATTTGGATAGTTTTTATATCTTAAATTAATGCTTGTAATATATGATACGTATGTTATAGAAAATTTAAAAAAAAAAATTAAGATTGGGCTGTGTCATTTAATTATTTGCAATCTCTTTTATTTGTCAAACAAGACAAGTTATAATTCTGACAGTTAGCTGGCAGTGAATATAACGAAAATAGTTAGGAGAGTATTTTTCTTAATGTTTCTGACATAAGATTGTTCTTTTATATGTTCTGTATTTGTTCCGGCTTTGTCATAAAAATTAGAGATTTTTCCATTCGATTTTCTGACAAACCTACCTTGGTTATGTTTCCTAAAAGACCATCTAGAATTCCCGAGGAGTGGCAGGGACAAGCGACTGAAGTGCCAACAATACGAAAACAAGTTTTTTTGGACCAAATTTATGTACGTACCATTACCAACATTGTAATAACGGATTTTTACTCCAGTAAGGACTTTTAGTCAGTTGAAACAAGCGTTAAAAGATAGACATCTCAGCCTCTTAATGTTTTTTACTTCATCTTAATATTTTACATTTGTAAACAATAAATAAAAGAATTTGTTGGCACTTGGGCCACTTTGTCCCGCCACGCCTCGTTCCATTAAGTACGTTAGACAGTTAGGATATGTACTTACCGAGCGTGGACTTAGACGCTGCAGGAACTAGGAGGAGAGCGGACGCGGCAAAGACATGAAGGAGCCACATGTTGGCAGCGGACTGAGAGAAGATCGTCCCCCCACCAGTGCCCCACCATTCAGGCTTCTCTCTCTCAATGAGGCTAGCTCTCTTGTCATATATCACCCTCGGGTCTCTCTGATTCATGTCTGAGGTCTTGCCTGTGTCGGCCGAGTACCATCAGCCCAAGAGCTCGATGACCGTCAGCACTGGGCTTAACCAAGAGGGGCTATGAGCACTTCAAGATATAGGAGCCTTCCAGATTTGAGATATCAATTCTTCAAAATATTTTATGAACAATTTTACTTTATAAACAACCCGGTAGTAGGTAAATAATTTAAATTTATTTAATATTTGGA
>NW_027106404.1:45395-48116 GCF_000696795.3 Halyomorpha halys | reverse complement strand
TAAAAAAAAGAAAACCATTAAAGAACTAAAATAACACGAAAAAACATGTATAACTGACTATGCCAAAGAATAATGTCCTACCAGGCCGTACTTCCCACCCCACTAACACCCCCCCCTTTTTCACTCACCCTTCTATTAATTTTATAATTTCAAACAAAGACATTTGTATACATAATAAAACATAATACATAATGAACATACATGTCCTTTCTTCGCTTGAAGGACATTTAGGGTAGGTTGTGGGATCCGCTGTATGGAGCACTGTGGTGCTTACTCACCTAAAACACCTTTTTTCCCTACCTCCTTTGATTTGTTTAACATTTACAGAGAAAATATTTTAAAAAAACACCTGAAACTGGAAAAAGGCGTAAAACCCTCTTCTCCCGCCCTCCGTGGTGGCCTTACGACAGGCTTGGCATCTTTCTTCAACAGCAGCAGTGGCAAAGTGGCACTGGAGGTGTGTTATTGTTTCACAAGATTCAATTCTATTCGGAAATCGCCTGGTATATTCACGACGGGCAACATTACTATTACCATTGCAAAAACCGTTCACAAACACCATATCGGCATATTCACCATTAGTACAAATTGAAAGCATAATGTTGAGTACTCTGTGAAAGCCTCTTACAAACTGATAAATGTTATTGGCAGTTTCCAATGCTAATTCCAAATAGTATTAATCTTTATGTTGCCAATAGTTTTTATACAGTTAGTGATAAAGGCCATATTAGTATTCTATCTAATCCAACTTCTAAACAAAGGGTTAGCGGACATACCTTCACTTTGAACAACATTTAATATGAATCTTAATGTTTACATTTAATTAATGAAGTAGTTAGAACAAATAAATAGGTTTTATTTATTCCATATAACGTAAATAATTCATAAAAATGAAAATCTTTAGGTATTAATATCTCCTAAACAAAGCGTTTGTGGATATACCATCAGAGGAAATGAGATCCTTTTTTTCATATTCTTTTAACATTTTGTTTTACTTATCCTTTAGCTACTCTTTAGTTTTAACGCTCTTTTCTTTTTTTTTTTTGTATTCTTTATATTAGCTATTATGTTAAATATCGTATATATTATTGTATGTAGCATAATATTATATTTGTCATATATTTTATTCCTTTTTATATTTTATATATTGTACAATCATGTTTTCTTTATATATATTATGAACTCATTAGCTTATTATTATTAATAGTAAATTTTTATTATTATTATTATTCACTTCATTCGTTCTGCAATTTTTATTTATTATTTTGTTAATTGAATTATTAGTTTTATCACTAGAAATTAATTCATAATATACTGCTCTAACTTATAAATCATAACAGCCTCCATAGTGCCCTAATGATCAAAAAGTGTAACTAACACAAATTTCATTTATTCTTACCATTTTTGTTAGCTTTTTTGGCAGCAACCGATAAATGTCATCTGGACGGACATATTAGAAATACTTTTCTGAGTAAATAAAAATAAAATAGAATAAAAAATTTTTTTTTTTAATAATTTATTTATTGTTGTTTACAACTGTATACATATATATACAACAAGTAAATTTGCTGTAGGCGACATAGTGACATGATACAAACATGTGGAGAATCTACCGACTGATAGAACTCCAATAACATTTCTAGAGGAGATCTCGAGGCCATCTTCTTTTCAGACGCCTAGGAGGATTATTAGGTAATGATGGAGAAGCCAGGTTAGAAACAAGTGGATTTGGGTGGATGAGAAGAAAATCAAAATTTAATTGTTAGAATATTAACAAAACTAAAAACTACAAAAGAAAAAAAAAATTGGTTTGATATTGTAGCAAATTTTATTATTTTTAAAAAAGATAGGGAGAATGGCACAGATTTCGCTTAGAATTCGAAATAATGTTCTGGTTTCTATAAGAGTAAAATTAATTTGCCCACTACAGGTTGAAAACTATTATTCTATGATTTTCTGTAATAATCGTACAAGATAATAAAGGTTTTTAATGTCAGGCGCTGTTGAATTGAGTTCCCTGAGTAATGCATTTAGTAGGAAAGGAATTCTAAATATCTGGTTAGTATTAACGGGCTAGGAAAGATGACTTTGAAAATCCTTAGAAAGATCTTTCAAGGCGAGGTGTAAGCCTATAACGAAATTTTTTTATGACGTAGCCGTGATGATGGAAGAAGAATGGACAAAAACGTAATATTGAGGCTGCTCGCCTTCCTATGACGTTGCGCAGACCGTGCAGAGAAATGTGCTTACAATGCAGCCCTGTTAAAGACCCCTCTAAGGGATGCTCCTTCAATCTAGGCTCTGAAATGAAAACATTATTATTTTATTCGAGGATTGCTGATTGACCGTGTGTATTAATGAAGGGAATATGGTCCGGGTGCGATAAAATAAAATTCAAATAGTAAATGGGTGTACTATTTTATTTGAGCCAACGTTTGGCCCCATGTTGCAGGGCTTCTTCAGGGCTAAAAAAAAGATACAAATACTTGACATAGTTACAAAGAAAAAAAAAACATAGTGGAAAATAACAGGGGTATAGAGTGAAACGTAAAATTAAATAAGAATAATTCAATTATTTAATAGTTATAATAGTTGATAGTTATAATCAATGGTTATTAACAATAAATGAAAACAGTAATAGTAACAGAAAGATAAGAGATAAAATAAGAGAAGAAATATTAAAGAAAGTACAAATTAAGAGATGAAAAGGGAAAAGAACAA
>NW_027106404.1:43125-43905 GCF_000696795.3 Halyomorpha halys | reverse complement strand
GTATCTGGTTCTGGCCAAATCGGCAACATATGGAATATTGAGGTCCTGATGGATGACTTGATTTGTGACAAAGTAAGGAGCTAATTAAATATGAGGTGAGAATTTGGAGAAACAAGAATAAAAGATATGACAAGAAAGTGGGCTTCTGAAATGCAGAACAAAGAGAAAAGTAGTATTATGAGGGTTTTATTGTGTTCAAAATGTGTCGGTATGTAAGAGAGATGCAGTCTTTATCAACTTTATGATTGACGGGGTTCTCCGTTAAATTTATGTAAATGGGCTCCGAGATATGACGTTATTTATGGTTGGGGACAGTGGCAAGAATGGAAGGATTGTCGAAATTAAAAGTATGATTCAGGTTTAAGGCGTGTTCTGATAATTTAGATGCAATTGGATTACAGAAGTTGATAGACGTTTTGTGCTGGGAAATGCGGTTCTTAAGTTGGTTTTTAGTTTCGCCGATATAGAAGGAATTGCAACATGGGGTAGAACAAGGTATCCGGTAAACTACATTGGACCGGTGTAATAAAGGAATAGGGTCTTTCAATTTGGAAAAAAGAAGGAAATATTGTTGTGGGACTTCAAGCCATGACGTAGGGTGGGAATAGTGGATCTTAAGGATTTTTAGCCCTGACGAAGCCCTGCAACGTGGGGCGAAACGTTGGCTCAAATAAAATAGTACACCTATTTACTATTTGAGTTTTATTTTACCGCACCCAGACCATATTCCATTCATTATTATTTTATACTATTCTTCGTGGTTAGTGTGTGGTTATAAAT
>NW_027106404.1:41171-42555 GCF_000696795.3 Halyomorpha halys | reverse complement strand
TATTTACTATTTGAGTTTTATTTTACCGCACCCAGACCATATTCCATTCATTATTATTTTATACTATTCCTCGTGGTTAGTGTGTGGTTATAAATGCTTATAAATTGAAAGTGTCTTTATGAGAAAATGATTGGAAATATGGTCAGTGAAGGAACAAATAAGTAGCAAATTAATTATTAGTATTTATTTATTAGTGAAATATAAACCTCTTTTACCTATTTTTAATAGGATAATAGTTTTAGTCACGAAGGAAAATAGAAAAAATAACTTCGTAGTAACTTTAGTAATAACTCCGTTTTAGTGAAGAGCAATAGATGCGACAACATAATTAAATATTATAATAATATGTAGATATTAATGATCCAGTTTCCTTCCGTGTATAGACTCCTAAAATACAAATTAACATACTAAATTAAACTTTTTTTTTTTATTATTCCAATTTTAAATTAGTTTTGACAATAATTTTTTTATCTACTTCGATTAACTTTTTCTGGGGTTAACCTAATAAAGCTAGTGTATTTAGCCTGCTTTCAGGAGTATTATGAATTAATTAGTCGAAATATAGAAATTCCTTAGATTCCTTCAAGCAGCACAGAACACGATTGGATTTTCAATGGTCTGGAGAGAGTCGTTGGGGCCTCAATGTAAAATACTTATTGATTCTTAAACATATGTTTAAATATATATATTTATTTATTAATTAAACCCATAACTACACAGGACCTTGTTCCCATTGCGCATTGATCGGCCTTCATACCCTCAGAGTTGTGGCCAGTTTATGCTTGTATGATTCTGATCCCAAGGCGTTCTCACACAGACAAATGGTCTAATCATCAAACTAATTGTAAAAGACTCATTTATATTACTATAATAAGGCATATGAGAACTTCAGCAGTTAAGCTTCACAGGACCTCAGTGTTCCATACGTTGCCGATTTGGCCAGAACCAGACACCAATCCTTCCATGATAAACTTCCCAACAATCCAAACCTACTTTTTTTAACTTGGATTCTCCTTCATTGTCTCCTCCTATGGGTCTGAAAAGAAGATGGCCTCGAGATTATGTCTCTAGGAATAATATTGGAATTTTATTAATAGGTAGATTCTCCACATATCTGTATCATGGTATACATTGTATTACTTATATATATTTTTAATGCAGTTGTAAATATTAATAAATAAATTTTAAAAACAAAAAAGGCATTGTCAACGTAATAAATTAGCTATATTTTATTACTTTTTCTATATTAACATTGATATATTAAAATTTAAATACACACATATGTTCATATTTGAAATTTTAGATCACACAAATTATTATATAATTTTATTTATACACTTGCTGACCGGGCAATGCTTCGCTATTGCTATATTTGAGGATGAAT
>NW_027106404.1:38454-39966 GCF_000696795.3 Halyomorpha halys | reverse complement strand
TATCAAGCTGTTTATTTTACACAAAAATCCGATCTCTTTTTATAACTAACATTTCAACAACAGGACATTTCATAACCTGTATTCTTATAAATAATTTTTACTACCCATGAAAAAAGTTTTGATTAGAAGATTCTTAACACTTACACTGAAAACTCCATAAAAACAGGAGCCTCTTTAAAAACTATTGTGCAACAAGCCAAAGTAATTCCTGCAAGGGAAGTACTATAGTTCTTAACTAGCGATCAACAAATCGGTTGATGTTTTATTGACAATTAATGAGAAAAACTTCGACGGTCACGGAGTGATGTTCAGGAACTACTCATCGAGTTAACGAGGTTTAAGCTTAATAAAACAGGGCTTTAATCTTATTTTTTTACACTGGTCATTTCTGACATTATCCTACTGGTAACCTATTCTAACCAGACTGGGAACGTTTTATTCCATGGGACCGCCGTAAAATAAAAGTCAACCCCCCAGGCCGAATTCGATCCGGCGCCGCTGCAGACTCGAGATTGTTAAGGTGACGTCTCAGCCCCTCGACTACAAAGTGCTTGTGGTGTCTTTGACTATATTTGACTACAAAGTGGAAGTGTCTTTGACATCTCACTCACTGACTTATTGTCCACTGTTATCTCAAAACGACATGCCTATAAAGTTGAAACTATGAATCTTATATTGAATCCCCTTATGCTATTAATGAGCAAATAGGCTTCTAAAAATTCAGGCTCTGATAGCCTCATAAAAAACAATTCTAATATTTAAAGTCTCAAAAAATACGCATCTCTTGGAAATGACTTATTTGAAAAAAAAAAATGAATATTTTAAAAATAAAATCATCAAAATTGGACCAGTATTATCAAAATAGACCCTACTGATCAAGTACAAAGATTTTGTACTTTGGATCCATATGTATTGTACAGGTGTCTATGTATGTCTATGTACAGTGCCTGTTTTATCTTTATCATAACCTATCAAAGATATGCCGCTTACTACTGATTATATTGATTAGTTCATATCAAAAACGACAGTGGCTATGAAACTGAAATTATCCTTATCTTGTATACGTGTTATAAACCTGGATTCTGAATTTATGGACTCAGGTGGTTAGAAAAATATATTTGTAAAACACCGAAATCTAAGGGTACTTGAAAACGGTTGTTTTGCTTAGTGAAAGTTTCACAGCGACGTCAAAGAGAATGATTGAACAGACCCGCTTATATGGTCGCACGCTGTCAATCTATCTGCTAATTGTGCGTATACCTTACTTGTTAGAGTACCTCGTATATAAAAAAGAAGTATTGTACATATATAAAACATACAAAATGGCATTATTCTGAATATGTTTTTATCTACAATGCAATGCTGAGGAAATACATCAATTAGCTGCTCAAACATTCCTACACCTACGAAAAGAAGGTGGTTCCTGGACTGTGTGAGATAAGAAACGATTTCAACTCGTCGTTAATTGTTTTTCTCTTTTCATTTTAAAATAATAATTTCGCAAATGCAGAA
>NW_027106404.1:24644-37085 GCF_000696795.3 Halyomorpha halys | reverse complement strand
TATAAAGTAAAGTGTGTCTTAGCTAACGTGTAACAATTTATAGGTTTATGAGATTTCATATATATATATATATATAAAGTAAAGTGTGTCTTAGCTAACGTGTAACAATTTATAGGTTTATGAGATTTCCGTTATCGGGCGATTTCTCTCGTGATGTTCTTATAACATAAAACCTCTCCGGTAACATCAAATAACGCAGCAAGTGTATTACGTGTTTTAATTTATCAGAACTTTCTTCTTTATTTTAGTTTAATTTACTTTTTAAATAATAATTCATAAAATGTCATAGATTATGGACCAAGCTGTGTTTTTTAGTTATTTGATCGTTTTAGAATTCATTACCAATTCACCCATATGTGTCTTTTCTTAAACATCCATTTATCACCTTGTCTATTTTATATATTTATTGGAAATTACCATTACATGGGTCAATTTCATAAAAATGGGTATTTTTTAATTCAAATTTTCACAAATTCAAAAGTGCTTCAATCAACAAAATTGGGGATGACGTTATAGCGTTCAGGGTGAGGGCCTCAGAGTGCTTCAGAATATTGCGAGTTCGATTTTAACTTGGGTCCGTCAATATTTATTTCACGGCCGAGAAATGAATCTTGATATTTACACAACGAGCTGCATTCTGCATTCTCAATGTTGAATTTAAGCCATTAAAAAAAAAAATGGAGATGTTCTTTTCTGTAAAGCTATAACCCATTAAGGGCCAAGTGTTCACTACTTTGGTAAGTATTGTGTTTTGAATGACAGATCAGCTCCAACCACCAAATATTTCTCCAATTAAGGGTTGGACATTATAGAGGCAGGATGGGATCCAGAGGAGCTCCCGAACACATACCTGGGAGTTTCGCCTCACTCACTGAGCCACACCGCTCTTCTAGGTGTTCTTTTGACCACTTTATTTGAAATTCACAATACATTCTAACAATAGCTATCAAGAATCATTGTAAATATATATTAAAAAATAATAAAATATTTTATTTATTATCAACATCTTTCTAGAAAAATGAAATATCACTGAATAATTTGAGCTATCAAAGCATAATATTCCATTGCTACATAACTACAAACAAATTACCATTCACGTGATTTTTTCACGATTGGATAAATATTGGAGTGTTTTGGGTTTTTTATTGCACGAAAATTCGGTCTTAATAATAATAAATGCTGAACTCAATATTCAAGTCGAAGAGGCTTTGTAATTAATTTGCTTAATTTTTAATTATTGAACGCATGTAATAAACGATTGTGTTAGAGGCATGGCCACACTGGAGTCAAGCCTGTGAACAATTGCCAATTTCCTTGGCATGATTCCAATTAATTCAATTACTCTGTTTATATTAATGCAGATATACATTGATTATTTTACTTCAAATATTATTTTTCTTTTCTAAAATGTATGATGGTAAAATATCATAAACAAATGTTATTTTTCAATTTAAAAAAGAATGTAATATAAGAAAATAATTATGAAACCAGAACAGCTTCGCGAATTCTTCAAACTACCTACAGTGTACAATTTTACACATAGGCGCATTAAGTTCTTTGATTCGTTGAAGACTTCTTTGATCAGTGTTACAAGAATGAACTCTTAACGTTAATAACGCTGACATAGGATATGATTCAGTGTTAGTTATTTTTTGGTTTTGGTTGGGTTTTGGTTTTAGTAAAAAAAAATAGAAATTAATTCTAATTAATTCGATAAAACATTTTGCCAAGCCACAGGAAAAAAAGTAACATCAAACAGTTGTGTATTTTGTTTTATTTCATGTTACTTTCCAGATAATAGGCGTTATGAAAAAAATAATAATTACTATAGATTTTTCACTTTTACACTAAGGTCCATTGGCTTGGGTCCAGGACCTCTCAATTCAAGGTGCTTCCCAAGTTTTATGATGGGTTGCATCTCAGACTAGAAGTCTAAGAAATGAGCAGTATTAGCCATCATAAAAAAATCAGTTTCCTTTGATATTAAAAAACTGAAAAAAAAAAACAAACAAAAAAGCCTTCAATATATTGTACAGTTAGTTTGTAAGTCCACCTAGACTATTAATTTATATTTCAACCCAATAGGAGCACTGCAACATTCACTTAAAAACAAAATGTGGTTCCATATTATGACCTTCTCTAACATGTAGCTTCATTTTTTTTTCTCAATTTTCACCGGGTGGGAATGTCAAGACTCATTTTCAGGGGCCGCCAAGAAATGAATATTGATGTCTGACCAAGGAATCAAACCCACATCCTTCTGAACCAAGTTCTCTGGGACCCTCGTATCAACACATTTAGTTTGTAACTTTATGGTATGTAGCATCCTGGACACCATAATATTTTAGATTGAACTTGAACTTCAAGGCCCAGTGTTCCACGCCTGAGCGCTCTCTCGTACACTCACTAAGCAGAACCTAGACACCTTCACTTCCCGCCGGTACTCTATGGACACTTGCCGCACCGAAGACATACAAGAGAGACAAGAGGACCGATAAGCTTTACGATCGGTTCCCACAGAGGACGGGCGAAAAAACTGCGCGGGACCTTTCACCGTCCCGCTATTCGTCGGGAGAGGTGACCCTTGGGTGGATATTCATGCCAACACTCTCTTCCAATTAGACTTGAGAATCCGAGGCAAAAAGGAGTCCTCGGCAGTTGGCAGCATTGTATCAATCGGCATTACACATGTCTTCCTCTCGCATTCGCCAAACTGGATCATTTCCGTTTTTATTTTGACCTCTTTAATCTTTTTGCTTACATTCTCCGAACATCGCAACTATCTACCGTCTGGCATTTTGGCCAGCGTTTATCAATTTTAATTGAATTGTAAATTGCTTTGAGAATTTCTTCGTGGTTAATCGCTTGATTTTTTTTTTTTTTTTTTTTTTACATTTTTTTCTTTGAAAGATGGAATGTTATACTTGGCTAGACCCTTTTTTAAGATTTCATTCCATTCTTTTCGCTCAATGAAATCAAATTAAGAAGGCGTAGAGACGTTCGAATATTTTCTTTGATAGTAATATAAAAAAAACTGAAATACTCTTATCAATTTTTTTTTATTAGTACATAGATTATTATTCTTTAACATTTATTTTATTGTCATTTATTTATGTACATTAGAATTGATATTCAGCACTTTAAAATTCAGATATTTTCAAAGAAAAGAAATATTGTTTTTATAACTTTTTTATTTATTATACTTATATTATTGTTATTATTATATTTGTTAAAACTTGTTCTAAACAATTTTATTTTTTCGGATTTTATTAGTTTATTTAATTCAGTTGTAAATTTTAATTTTATTATTATTTATTTTCTCTCTGGTTATGTTTGTTTAATATAAAGGTATTGTGTTTATTTCCTTATATAATACATAAATGGTATTTAGTTTATTCAGAATTCAGAATTTAGCAATCTTATATATTTAAATTTTTTTTTTGTTTTTCAGTTACTATGCATAGTGTTTAGTTTTTTAGTTATGTGTGTGTGTGTGTGTGTGTGTATATATATTATATGTTATAAACGTATTGTAAGTTTTGGTTCTGTTGGTAAATCTATATATAAATTTTTTTAGTTTTTGTTTTTCTTTTTCAATCATCTCGGGTAAACAGGTATTCCATTGTCGTAGTCCTTTTCTCGTAAGTTTTTTTTTTTCCCTCCATAGTGTATTTGTACTTTTTTTAAATAAAATTAATTACTATCGTTATTATTATCTTAGTGAGGAATAGATTCGGGGTGTTGTTTCAGTCACTTGCATTTTCCTTATAATCATTTTTAAAAAAAATTCTGTCATCTAGGAATGTGCATTGAAAATTTATGTTTGCTAAAACAGAAGGAAATGTTTGAAAAGGAAATAACCTTTTCCGAAAACTATCATAAAATATTAGTCCTCAAGTAATTTTCAATTTATGAAGAAAACTGCATATGTATGGGAAAAGAGCTCTGACTGAGTGAAACGTTTAATCAATCAAGTACTTGATATTCGTGGTTAATGCCTACTTCCAAGATAGGTTTACTCAAATGAGGTAGGGAAACAGAAAAAAAGAAAAACCATAAATTACTCTCTTTCGGAAAATAAGGTTCCAATTTCTTCTAGTAATGAAAATCTACAAAATTTCCTTTATTCTTTTAATTACACAGTTTCTCCCGACGTTTCGGGATATTCCTACATTCTCAGGATATTCTCTTCTATTGAATGTTGTAATATGCTTTATTTATTGTAGAAAGATAGTCCTGGTTGCGGTAATAGAGATCCAAAAGATCAACTATTTATCGGTGACTAGAGTTTCGCCACCCTTTTCAGAGTTTCATCAGGACTAAAGGTAGACAAGTGACAAACATTGTATATAGGATAAAACAATAATATAAATATAAAGAGTGCAAAAAGATATATATATACTTGGAACGTAGTTAGCTAAAAAAATGAAATGAACAATCCTAATTAACAAGTAAAGAATTGCTAATGTAGAAATAGAGTAATGAGTGAAATAATACTTAATAGAAATAGTAACAAATATGGTAAAACGCAAATAAAGTGTGATAAAGTTAGTGGAATATAAGTAAGGTATATATAACGGAATGAAAAGAGATAAAAATAAAGAACCTCAGCTTAGTAGTAGAGGCTATGGAGGAGGTCAGCGGTTCATTTCCACTGGTTTCAAATCTAACGTATAAGATAAGTGCTAGTAAGATATTACATAAGAGTACAGGTAGATTTTTACTCTTATATAATTATTTTGATTTTTCGCTTACACATATCATATTTATGATTTTCTGTTTTGTTTTTTCATACGGCATATTTGTGCTGTACAGGACAACAAACAATTTCGTTTTTCTTTCTGTCGAAGCTCCCATTCTCATTGTCCGAGTAGCCCTAAAAACATTTTATATAATTTAGTAAGAAGTAAAAAAAGAAATGAGGTTAAAAATATGAATGTAGATTCCGAGGGTGGTTTTTCAATTTTGCTCGATTTAACTCATTTTTAACTCATTAGACTCCTCTTCCTGTTTTAAATAAATGTTTCAAAGGTAAGACAAGACCATCGCTGATTCGGGGTCTGATATGATATTTACTATATGATAAATATGAAGTAATTATTGACTATGATTTTTAAATTATACAGAAGGGTACGAAATATACACTAATACATTTTGTTACTATCCTTACCACCTAGGCGAGGAGAATATTGAAATATTTTGTATTTGCAGTTTTTAGTATATGTATGCGTTTCAGATCTCACTGAGGCCAAATGTCGATAATTGGTTTCTATTACAAGCTATGTATCATAAAAATAAAAAAAATAGATATCGTCGTACATTATTAAACATTTAAAAAAGCATTAATAGAAGAAAAGCAGTCTAAATTACTACAAATTAAAGATGGTGGTATTCGAAAATTCAGTGCTCAGTTCTTTGTTATTGAAACGTTCTTATTGCCAATCTTCTTCTTCTGGTACGACAGACCGTGGAGGTTCAAGGCGTCGTACGATATTTTACGCAAATACATCGTGCTTTTCGTGACTAGGTTTTCATAGGGCACTCCTATTTTTGTGAGTGCCACCCATTGGCTAACGGGCCTCACAAATGGCCAGGAGGAAGTTGTGAGTGAGTGTTGTGTAATCATATGCTTGAAAAAATCCCGGGTATGGCTGGGCTCGAACTCACAACCTTTGAGTTGGTAGACAGGGGCGTTACCACGCTGCTACCGTTTTTCAAGATATTGAGCATTGATTCAAAAATAAGGAAAATTTTATCTTTTTCTCAAAAAAATTTAACTTATTAACAGAGTTTTAACTTATAATAGTTTAATAACTACTTTTTAAATACATTTACTGTTCCTTTTGTATTGTTTAGATAAAATTTAAATTATTTTCTTACCGAAAATGGGTGTTAGCATTTTAAAAACTACTGTAATCTTCAAAAAACATAATTCTGAAGGGAGTGTACAGACAAAAAATAACAAAATCGGAAACTTTTAGGGAGTAAACATTTTACTTCTGGATATAACAAACTCAATAAAAAAGGATAACTTTTTGTTGTAAATGGGATTCTAAATATTTTTAAAAAATGCATTACACATGATACTGGACACTGTATTCTTGTAAAATTACATTTTATTTCAAAACGGAAGTCATATACCTCCATACACATTTTATTAAATACCATAATTTGAAAAATTTAATAGATTAAATTTTACCAATCCATACAATCTAAAATTCTTAATGCTCCTTACTTTGTTACAAATAAAATCATACATAAAGACCTTTATGTTAATATGTAACTGACCGATCCCGAACTAGATATCATTTCTTTCATTATAAACTCCCTAAACACCAAAACCCCCTAGTTTCTATCCTTTCTTCCTCTTCCATTCCTGACAATCCTCCAAGGCACCTGAAAAAAATATGGACGTAATAATAATGTAAAACGTCATTAGAGTACTACTAATGAGCAGTTTCTGTACACACCTGTATCACTCCATTTTGATCTTACTTCAAATTTACTTAATGTGTTTATGTGTAAATAGTAATAAATAAATTTTAAAAAATAATAATTTACATGTTAAAGTTACTTCTAATACGCTTTTATTAGAAGTTATTAGCTGTAAACCTAAATATATTTTTCATTTTTTAAAAATTTGGTATATTTGGTCCCTTGGGGATTGGTAAAAATTTTCCTCTCGTCCTTTGAAAATAGTTTAGATTAAAATTAGTTTACAATTATTTCTAGGTTAACTTGCAATTTTACTGGACTAATTTGTATATAAATTTTTCTTTTTTGGTTTAGTTTGACTGCTTTTTTCGATTCCTGAATTTTCAAATTTTAGCAATTGTCACCACGGACTACTAGCGTAACACTTAGGGATTGGCTAATAGTGGGGAAAAAAATACAAGAAGGTGAGGATATGAATGTTTAAAAGCTATGCTTTGGTAGCTAGTGTAGAGTCAGTAAATAGGAGAAAGCAAGGTTCTGATAGGAGACCCGCATACGCAAGGGTGGGGGAACTGGCAAGCCCGGCTTTGTGAACTATCCTTAGCTTTGACTGTCTCAGATTTATTATTTATTTAATATGTAAATTGCATAATAATTTAAAATATAGAAGGGGTGAAAAAAAATTATAGAAGTTTATTCTATAAAAAATTACACTAGAAATAATTTATACTGACCTTCAAGGGACCAGAGATATTCGGTCATTATAGCCTATAGGGTATTCATGACCTTTAGTTTAACATGTTGAAGCGTGTTAATTAGAGAAATATTTCCTAGTTTTACCAAGTTAAAACGATCTAGCATATAACATGGTTGAGAGTCTGTTAATAGATTAGTTAAATGGAGAATGACGTCACGAAACAGACCAGCTAAGCTTGTCACCGTATTGCTTGTTGTTGTGTTAGGTAAACTGCTCGTAGTTTGTGTTCTGATTATGTAAGTGTTTTTTGGGATATTTTAAACACTAATAAAGCAAGGGATGACAATAATAATAGTGTAATAACAGTTGTCAATTAGCTCATCTTGATTGTCTTCCTCACAAGTTAGAAGATCAATTAGGAAAACTCAGTGGTAAAACTTGGACACAACTTCCACTTTAGGCATGTTGTAATAAATTACTATAATCAAAACTAAGAAGTAAACAATATTATGAAGTTTTAGAAGGAAAGGTTATGAAACAAATTGCTCAGAAAATCCGCTATAAGCACTTATGCATTTAACATGACTTTAAATAGTACTGCTTACAATCTTATACTTATAACATTTAAAATGGTAAAACATTTTACATTTAACACAGCCTTGTTAATACCCCTATTATGATCAATCAAACTACAAGAATATTGTAAATGTGAAATACGAATTTTATAAAATCAACTATGGTCAACATTCAGCTTAATCAGCTTAATTAGCTTTAATAATTCTCAATATAACCTTTTGGAATCGTAATTCAAACTTTGAATAGCCAGTCTTCAGATGTTGTTGAAGAGAATCCTTCCAACTGCTTAACAACTACGTTTTTCAAAACCAATTTTAAAGAATATTTTAACAAAATTTTAAAAGATTGTCTTCATTTCTTCAGTTATTCTGGTGTAAGATTCACCAGAGTATTTTCTATTTACATATTTTCATCTTGTAGTAATGACCTACCTCTTTCAATGGAAATAATTAATCTAAAAATTAATGAACTACTGGAAAGAAATCAATCTCAGTTATCTTCATAGATTAAATGTAAAATAAAAATGCTTTAAAAAAAATTAGGATTCTTGTTTGCAAAGTCTTCTAATGAGTTCCTTAAAGCCGTTTCTAAAACCTATCCTTTACTGTTTGATGGATCCTCAAAAAGTCATCATAAATCATAAGTTCTTATGAACGTGATTGCTTAATCTGATAAAGACTTTGAGAATCATGGGTCCAGAAATATTCCTACCTTTTTTATTTATTTTATTTTTTTCGTTCCCTTCATTAAGATAGAATTAGTACTTCATGCATATTATATGTATTCGTAACTTTTTTTTTTTAACACTTCATTAAGAACAATAACATTATTAGTTCATACATAATACAAGAAATGTATTATATATACTTTAGTGCGTCTTCTCCCATTGATTGCCCTGTGGCATTATAAGGTGTTGATATGAGTCCAGCTAAGGTGGTATAGTCTAGCTATGGCCTAAGGCTAACGCCATGGAATTAATGGTACGTGATGGGACCGTTCTTCTGGTTATATTCGTCACTGAAGCCGATAGATACATTATTATATCTAAGGAGGGTCACCTTAACAGACGCTTATAGCGAGTATGTTGGTGGATGTACGAAATGTGACACACAAAAAGGCCAAAATAGTTAAATTGGGAAAAATTTAAAAAGTAGATAAAATTGTAAAACTGCAAAAAGAAAAAAAGAATTGAAAATTTCTAGATTCACGTCAGGCACCATTTTATTATATAGAAAATCTGAAATGTTTCTCACACTGGCAAAAATATCGCTCGAATATTGTACAAAAATATTGAGCTAAAGTTTTGTGCAAATTTAATGATCGTTTACCTCTCACACTACTCAAAAATATTGCACAAAATTTCAGTGTCGATTAAACTTTTCGCGATGAGAGTGCGGCGCCTCGGGTTGTATTCTTAAGGATTGATCTGGAGGTTGCAAATATCATTTATTCATTAAAACAAATTGTAAACTACACCCATCTAATCTAAGCTCCTAGTAAGCCAAACGGCCTTGAAGAAATCTAACGTCGAAGGATTGTTCTGTAGTAAGCAGATACAGAACATGATATACCAGCCTGATACAAATGTCAATGTAAATTTGCACTTTAACATCTGTTTCTTAAAAAGAAATCAGCTAAGCTAAGATGGGTGCCCATCACAGCAGGGTAATATAAAGTGAGTGACTGAACTTTCATTGAGGTAGGGTATGATGTACATTACGTCTTTACTAAATATTCAATCCTAATCACATCATCGATTGCAGTAGTACAGTTTTTTTGTTTGTTTTTTTTAATCAGTATAAGATAAGTAGTAGCTAATGGTCCAAAGCAGCGCTTCCATGTCTCGAGTGCAAGTTCGATTCTGACGTTCTGAAATATATATTTATTCAATTGGTGAAAAAATTGGCGGTTGAACGTCATCCTAACCAAATTCCCTCCTTGCACCACTATTGGTCAAGAAATACTTCTTCGTTACTAAGTTCTGAAACGTTCACGGGTTGTAGTGTTACAGATTTGTTTAATAGTTCTGACAATTGAAAAACAGTTAAATAAGTCTAATATCTTTGAAACAATAATTTAGTATATTATACTTTTTTGCATCATTACGTTTATTTATTTTATTTTATAGATACAAATAAATATGATAATTTCAATAATGTCGACACTTATCTCGCGGCTATATCCCAGTTTCAGTAATTGTCACGACGCCTCTCCACACAGTTCATCGGTCTCTTAAAGCCGCCAATAAGGAAATTCCTGAAGTCCCATCGATGATTGGCAAGGCGTGAATAATGAAACAGTTGGGGATGCAAGCACGTAGGCTGGAGAGTAGGGGGGTGTTAGGCGAACTGCAAGCAGCCTACTTCCCAACAATCCGCGGTGTCAATGAGCCGCTGAAAAAAGGGGACATGAAGGAAGAAAGGGCCTAGGGGCAGGCGAACTGTGACCCCTAGGCCCCTTCTTCCTAACCATGTGACCCCTTTATCTGCTCAGTCTTCGTCCAGTCGGATCTGTAATATTCGTCAATGGGGATTAGGGCCGAAAACTAAAAGCTACAATTTCATCAGCACTGGAACATCCCGAATTGAAAACATAAATCCAACCATTTATGTTTCATACAATCTTTTAGGTCTTTAGCATACAGCAATAGTATTATGATGTTGAGGTGAAATTATACAACCTTATGTGTTTGTAGTTCTGCAGAATACAGTATTCGGTTAATACAAGAAATTTGATATCAGTCTTAGAAAAAAGTAAGTACAACTGAAAATGGTCGAATCAATGTTTTTAATAGGGATGGTGAAATAGAACCTATGAGGTGCCTTTTCAAATTATTACCCAGCAACCTCTCCTAAGAATTTTTGGAACTATTCAACATAATTAGAAGAAATGTTAAAACTTGAGACGGACTTTTGTAGAATGGAAAAACGAAAAACGTGCATTAAAACCGAAAATTGTGCATACAACACTCAAAATCCTGCAAAAGTCAACATTAATATTTAATTTTTTAGGTTTGTCCCAGTGGAAGGAGGAAGCAATCCCATTTCCCGCTGTTACTTCACAGATAGTTCGAAGCGTCCAGTAGGATAATATGTTGGAGTGTAAGGGTTAAAGAACTTTCATTTTTAAGCTAAACTTAATCCAAACCATTAATAGAGTGGATTAGAGAGGTGGTAAAACAATTGAGGTAGTATTTGCTAGACATATTGAAAATATGTCTTGTATGTTACCAATCTAAAGTTTTAGTTAGTTTTTTTTAGCGATCACATGCCAATCATATCAATATTTACTTACAATAGAAATGATAATGTAAAATTTAAATTCGCGAATGAATAGTATAATTAAAAAAAACGTTACTTAATAATTATAATTAAATAAGAAAATAAAAATGTTATTATATTTTTGTAAAATAAATATCATTACTAATAAAATTTTTGTCTCAGGACAGTCGTAATTCTTTTTGTTTATAACTTTCGCTTTCACGTACTTAGACAAAAATAAAGATGTCTTCAACACGAGCCCAGCAATCTAGACAATCTAGCAATCTGGAATATTAGTAGGGTGGTAAGTGAAGGTTATATGATGCACGGACTGCACCAGATTTATTTACTATATTCATAATAGTGATTATTGAAAACTATCCATAATTCTTCACCTCTCTTTTTTTTTAAAGGAGTTGACAAGGCTATTTCAAACCAGAAAATTTATTTTTGTACTCGACGTCAACATGGTATTTTCAGTACCTCTCATTTTGGGGTGTATTCTTATTAAGTTTCTTTTACAAAATTTACGAATAAATATTGAAGAGACCAGCTGCGAGATCGGTTGTCTCTCCTTAGGAGACGAGTGCGAAAAGCGAAACAGTTGCCGCCGTGTGTCCGATGCTGGATATAATGACCGCAAGACGGACCGCTTCATATAAATTATCACTTTGATGAGAAGGGCGGCATGGCCGTTTACATATTTGAAGATGGTTCCATGCCCCGGCCTTTATAACCTTTGATTATATATAATTAGAATCGCTAATCTATGTATCCAGGGCGCCTAGCCTCCTACATTTCATCTTAATATTTTACACCCATCTCCTAAAGAGCCGTCTAAAAGATCTTTAAAACATTTATTTTCTAATTGATAATAATTCCAGGCCTAATCAGCTGTATTATTAAAATAAATATTAGTAGTTTATATTAATCCGAAATTAGAAATATCCCGTCATATAAGTGTGTTGAAATAAATAAAAAAACATCTGATGAGGTATTTGCATCACTCATTTTTTTTTTTTTTAATATTTATTTATTGCTATTTACTACTGTACGTTATAATATATTTAGTAAATCTGGTCTAAGTTAAATTGGAGTGTTACAGGCGTGTAGAGAAACTAGGGGGTTTGAGTTGTTATGGAGTTTATAATGGAAGGAGTTATATCTGGTTCGGGCTAGATCAGTTACATAGGGAACATAAGGTCTTTATGTACGATTTTATTTGTGACAAAGTAAGGAGCATTGAGGATTTTACTAAAGATTTGGGATTGTAAGGATTGAATAAGAGAGGAATTTGAAGGTTTAGTGGAGCCCCAAAGCTCAACTCCATATGTCCAGATTGGCCTTATTACACTCATGTTGATCAGTCTTTTGTAATGTGTTTGAAGTTTAGACCGTTGTCTAATAAGTGCTGTAATAGTCGAAATCGACGTGCAGTTTCCTGTATTTTCAGTCTTGTGTGAGGATTCAGGG
>NW_027106404.1:21778-24594 GCF_000696795.3 Halyomorpha halys | reverse complement strand
GTCCAGATTGGTCTTATTACAGTCATGTAGATCAGTCTTTTGTAATGTGTTGGAAGTTTAGACCGTTTGTCTAGTAAGTGCTGTAATAGTCGAAATCGACCTGCAGATTCCTGTCTTTTCAATCTTTTGTGGGGATTCCAGGTTAGTCGTTTGTCCAAATGTAGTCCAAGGTGTAGCGGATCTGTTCGACAGGGGTAAGAGTAACATCATTAAATGAAACTGTAGGGCAGTCAGTAGGTTTACGACGAAGGGTAATTTGTTTTAATCCTCCAATTATGACACCATTCTTCGAGGGCTGTGATATGGGATTGGATATTTTGGGATACAATTAATGGGTTATTATTAACAGCGAGCACACATGTGTCATCGGCATACGTGGTGAGGATAGTGTTCGTATTGGTTGGAATGTCAGCTGTATAGGCGGTGTAGAGGATGAGACCAAGAATACTACCTTGAGGAACACCAGCGGACTGAGAATAGAGGGATGAATAGAAACCATTGCTGGACAGTAGAATGGGATGTTCGGAATTCAAACTGGTGATCAGGGATTATATGATTGGAATCCAGGATGGGGTATAGATGTTTCAAAATGAGTTTTTCAAGGATTTTGCCCATGATCGGTAATTGAGAGATAGTACGATAGGATGATGGGTATTCTGGAGGCTTTTGGGATTTGGGGATCATTTTAACAATAGATAATTTCCAGGGGTCAGGAAGATATGTGGAACGGAGTACGGCGTTATATATGTAAGTGAGGAATATGATGGCTTTCCGAGGAAGAAGTTTAAGGATGTGGGATGTTATTAGGTCGTATCCAGGAGCTTTGCAGGTAGATAATCTTTGAATGATACTAGATATTTCAGAAGGATGAAATGCTTTAGGTGGGAGGGTCATTTGGAGCGGAATATTTAGTTCTGCTTCAATACATTAAAGATGTATTGGGTTAAGGATATCAGGATGTGGAATAAAGGTTATAGAGAGGTGTTGTCCGAATGTTTGTGATTTTCCTGCGACAGTTCTGGTCCAGCATCACTCTTTAAAAAAAATCTGTACCGCTACAATCCATGGAGGGTCAGGGGTTCAGTACAAAGTAAAGAAGTACTGTTACTATACCAACGGTTGTGCAAGGAGGTGATTTGGTCAGAATCATGCTCGAACACAAGATTTTTACCCAATTTAAGAGGCAGGGTGGACCCCAGGAGGGCTCCAGAACCCACATGAGTTGACTCATGGCTACAGTGTAACAGAAAACAATTTTCTGCCCAGTCGGATTCGAACTCGGGTCCTTAGAGTTAGTAGCAATGCGCTTTACCCCGTGGCTACTGCCATTGCTCTTAGTGACTAATAATTGATTTTTGAAATAAAATTAATTAAAGAAGAAAGATTATTCTCACTACATCTTTCTAATTAAATTATTAGATAATTTTGTTCAATATAATCGCCTTAAGTAAAAAACTTTGCAGAGGTAAAATGAGGAAAAGAATCGAATGGGAATAATAGATGATTTCGAGAGTAAAAATAGTAACAACTTCTACCAAAGGCTGAAGATGCATAGAAAAGGATTCCAACCAGGAACATTATTCTGCAAAGACGGGGATGAAACTCTACTGGTAGACAGAGAATAAATCGCTGAAGAATTGAGAAATCATTTCACCGAACTACTCAACCTCAACCCGGAAAAAGAATTCCTGAAATAATAGAGAATGATGCAGAGCTAGAACCGTCAGACCCAGAGGAAGTAGAAGATATTTTAAATAAGTAAAATAATAATAAAGCGCCTGAATTTAATGGGATTCCAACTGAGATGCTTACATATGGAGGAGAGGGGCTGCATCGGACGCCTAATGAATGCTACAAGGCGGTCATTGTTCCGATACATAAAAAGGGCGATAAACTAGAATGTCGAAATTACAGGAGAATTACATTACTCTGTACGATATATATATAGTTTTATCTGTCCTTTTAATGGAAATGTTAATGAAAATATCATAAGAAGTTATAGGTGAGTATCAAAGTGGATTCCGTCCTGGGAGATCAACTATTGGCCATATATACACAATCAGGAACTTGGTAGAGAAGTGCAATGAGTGACATTTTGATTTACACTAGTAAGTGTAAATCACTCCATAGTAATCGATATTACTTGATTTACAATCGACTCCCACAATGGAGTAGTAGGAAGGGATCCCATTGTAACACAATAATTTGGGTAAAAGATAACATTGATAGTAATTATTGTATTCATGTTTAAGCTCATACGTTTTATATACATACAGAAGTATATACTGACTACATGAATTTAACAATGTAACAGAAGATGGGGGGTGGTAGAAAATAATTTACTAAAAATGATAATTTCTATATTGTGCATAAAAAGGAGTGGAAATTATTCTATCTTCGATTTGCGTTCGGATTCGAATGCAAGCAGAACATCTCAGATTGTAGAAATTTATTAACTCTGAAACCCTTCGCTGGGGGTGCGTACTGTGTCATCACATTACAATGACAATGGACGTTGCATGGAAACAAAGGATATTTTGCCTAATTTCCTCGAGACTCTTAGTAAAAAGAAAAGAAAAAAATGTAGAAAACAACAATTTAGACTGTATTATATTTGGTACCTTATTTTTTTGTTTTTCACAATTCTGACGCTGAAAAATATAGAATCTAGCTTTAAATCAATTCTCGGGCCACTGCGAATTAAATATTGACTGACCCAGGTTGAATTCGAATCCACAACGTTATGAACTAAGTCATTTCGGGAAACTTGCCCCAAGGAAAATCATTTCCTTGATTTTCCATAATGCGCACATTGT
>NW_027106404.1:18818-20015 GCF_000696795.3 Halyomorpha halys | reverse complement strand
TGAGCGCCCTGAAGAATGTTTAAGTTTTCCGTTAACCAAACCCTGACTACACAAAGTCACTGTTTAAGAACTAACGGTTTCCAAGTAAAAGCCCGACGTTAGGTTGCACTTTTCACGGTGGAAAGCCTAGATGATCTATGTATGTCAGGCGCACCATCGCTCCCGGGGAAATCTTCAAATGTGGAGCCGTCGGGTTTCTATCTGGATCCTGTCGCGTCCGAGAGAAAATCTTCTCGGAATGGGACAGACTGCTTTGCCTTTTTTATCTATTTCTATTGAGGTTACTTTTTTTTATATATCTCCTTCCTACAGTGCAGTAGGCATCGTTACCATCAAATCTCTCTTCGCTGACTCTCAGAAGTGCATCTTTCACTTCGATGATTCTCATATCCTTGTTCCTAGGCTACCGGAACTAGGAGTCGAAATCGTGATATGAATATGCACTTTTCTATTTAGTATGTTTTTTCCAGCTAACGTTTTCATGATCTCATACTGACTCCGTATGAGATTGGTAGGCACATACAAATAATTTTGGCGAGTTCCAATATGATGGAATGTTAACTCTTCCCTTTTAAAAATTCATTGTTAAAAATCATTTGAAAGACGATCCCCACTAGTTTTATAAATTAAAAATAAATGGAATTCCTCCCGAATCCAATCCTTACAGTCCAAAATCCTTCGTAAAATCCTTATTGCTCCTTACTTTCTCACAAATCAAGTCATGCATCAGGACATCAATGTCCCATATGTTGCCGATTTGGCCAGAACCAGATACCATTCCTTCCATAATAAACTTTTCAACCACCCAAATCCACTTTCTAGCCTGGCTTCTCCTTCATTACCTAATAATCCTTCTAGGCGTCTGAAAAGAAGATGGCCTTCTTCTCCTTTCTCTTCTCTTTTAAAGATCTTCTCCTTTAAAAATGTTATTGGAGTTCTATCAGTGGGTAGATTCTCCACATGTTATTATCATGTCACTATGTCACCTACAGCAAATTTACTTGTTGTATATATTTGTATACAGTTGTAAATAACAATAAACAAATTATTTTCAAAAAAAAATAAATGAAAAAAATGGAAGATGGTCCGGGTGCAACTGCAAATAAAAACTTCGATTATAATTCAATTCTTGCACTGCCCTCAACCATAAAAAACGCCTTATCTCGGAGTCTATTCACATAAATTTAACAGAGAATT
>NW_027106404.1:16790-18698 GCF_000696795.3 Halyomorpha halys | reverse complement strand
TCTAGAACAATAGTGGCTTTCCGTGCTCCTTCTGTGAAGAAACGTTTCTTTAACATTTTTATGTGAACGCAGTTTTTGTTTTCGTATTCTACATTCCACCTACTTTCTATTCCTCAAAGCTATATATAACTGTTACTTGTAATTAAATTTAAAAGTATCATATTTTATTTGTATTTATTCTATTGTAAAATTTGTATTATTCCAGTTAATTATTATTTAAATTTTATTTATTCATTCTTCCCATCCTCTGAGTTATGTGGCGTTTGCCAAGATTCAGGAAGACCTGGATAGGATCAGATGACCTGAGTACGTTTAATAAATTGAGGCTAAACTCTGTGGAAATTCAGGCCATTTCCAGTTTCCTAATCAAATCCAATGCCACCTATCCAAACTTAATCCTAACCATAACCAAACCCCATCTTGGAAACCTCATATCGTCCGAATTCACTTACAGCTAATGACTACTTTTAACTCCGTAATTCCCACTCCCACTAACCACACATAAGCTTCTTGTATTTTCATTAATTTTTCCCCAGTTCGACTTACGCTGCGTAGTACATGATTTTATTTAAGAACAAATTAAAGCGAATTATGAATTCCATTTAATTTTTATCTTTAGTACTTCGTGACGTTCTATTGTTTTCTACCTTTATGTCGAGTTAAAGTGGCTATTCCCTTTCACTGTGGACAATATTTTCTTGGATGCTACCTATACCAAACCATCCATTTCCTCCCTACTCTTCTAGTCTCCTACAATTCATATACTCTAATAAACCACAAGAAACTAGATCCCGCCATTCTGCCCTTTATATCTACAGAACTAAAACATTTGAACATTCCTTTTTAGCTCGCTTCACTCCCCTCTGGAATTACCTCCCCGCTATAAGCGACATGCTTCTTCTCTTCCTGTCTTCATTTAAATTTTTCCATTTCCAATACCTTCTCACATTGCAAACCGACACTCATAATAATCATAATCATAACACTTAACTTAACGGATTTCGAAATAGAGGTGAATGAGTTTTTTGGTATGAATCCATTATTTTTATTTGACTCTAGTACTTCTTTAATTTTTAATTAGGAATAAGAATTTGTTTTTATCATTTTTTTTTGTCATTTTTTTTATATTTATTTATATATTACGCACTATTATATATATACTATTAGAAGAAAATAATTTTTTTTTAATATATTAATTTATTTCCTCCTATTATGTATATTATCATTTTTTGTTTACCTAATTTTAATATTTCCTTTAATTGTCTATACTGTTTAGTTTAAAATTATTTTCAAATGTAACGTACTTAACTGCCAATCCCCACTCCTCCTAATACAAACGGTTTACTCTGTCTTTGACTTTTGCTCAACAAGTACATTTTCTGTCTCGTTCATTTTCTTCCTTATTTTTTTATTTTATTCTTTCCATTTCTTACTTTGAACTTTCTTTTATATTTCTTATTTATATCTGTTATTATTTCCGTTTTCATCTATTGTCTATTATTTTTTTTCTTATTTTATTTTATTTTTACTTTTCATTGTATACACTTTTAACTTTTCATTTACTTTTTTACTTATGTTAGGTATTCGAAATCTTTTTTAGCCGTGTAATGTGGGACATAACGTTGGCTCAATTAAAAGAGTTATTACTATTTGAGTTTTTATTTGAATATAAAAATCCGCACCCGGAAAATCTTCCATTTATCATTTGTCACACGAACAATCAGCGATCTTCTAGTAAATATTAAAAAAAAAAAAAAATATAAGAAAAGAAGGAATATAAATAAACTAAACCATGAGAAAATGAAATCGTATTACAATTAATTAAAAAAAGAAGAGAAGAAAAGTCCCTCGTAAATGTCCCCATGAACTTCATCATAATTATTATAATCCTACTAGTTCCATTATACT
>NW_027106404.1:14990-15520 GCF_000696795.3 Halyomorpha halys | reverse complement strand
GCATTTGTAACATTATTTCCAATCACCTTCAACACCCCCCACTCCGTTCTTCCATTCTTTCTCCCTTATTTTTCAAAGACCTTTCTTTCTCACCCGCTCCTTTATCAAATCTAACGAGCTTATAATCACTAAAGGCTCAGTAAAACTAGTATACTCATTTACTATTTGAGTTTTTTTTTACCGCACCTGGACGATATTCCATTCATAAAGTAATTTCGAATTTGTTTTTTTCCATTAAAGGTTTTTCACACATTTTTCTAATTTTTTTTTGTTTTAACAATTAGAAACGAAATGTACAAACAAACAAAAAATTAAAAAACTAATAAGACAACTTCAGAATAATCACAAAGCAACCAAACGTAGAACTGATAAGAAATCTTACAGTGTTTCTGACCATCGCCACCGACAGAACTTTTGGTCCACCTACTAATTCGTATACTATAAAATATAAAAGTACACGCAACATATAAGTATAATACATAATACACAAGTACTAGAACTTTTAGTTATATTGTGAATACAAAAACGCT
>NW_027106404.1:14632-14940 GCF_000696795.3 Halyomorpha halys | reverse complement strand
CTCACCTTATACCTTCTCTAATTACCGATTTAGAATTTATTTATCGAGACGATCTTTTTAGTATTTCTGAAGAAGACAGGAAGCTTTCTCGTATGCGCATTTATAACATTATTTCCAATCACCTTCAACACCCCCTACCAGTTATGGTCCACCTTCTAATTCGTATACTATAAAATATACAAGTATACTACGCAACATACAAGTATAATACACAATACACAAGTACTAGAACTTTTAGTTATATTGTGAATACAAAAACGCTTACGTCCATCCTTTGATGTTGGCGGCCACATTTCAGATCAGTGAAA
>NW_027106404.1:11717-12372 GCF_000696795.3 Halyomorpha halys | reverse complement strand
GAACTAATTTCTAATTCGTTGATGATGATGCCTGAACTGTTGAAGCTTCGATTGATTGGTTATTTAACAACTGATGTTAAAATCAAAGATGACGGGGTAAGATTAATAAGACAAAAACTGGGCCTTCTCATATCCCCGTTGTTTTGAAAGTGCGTTCAACTGCCTGGTCATCAACACCCGTTGGTCGTTGGTTTAAAATATTGAAGCTATAATTTTTAATTGATTAATTGATTTAATAAACTGAAGCTATAATTTGTTTAATAGTGTTCGAGTAATTTATAATTTGTTTAATAGTGTTTGTTGCGATAGTGGTGAGAGTAAGATGAAATTAGATAAAGGGCTATTCTAATTCTAAAAATAAAGTAAGGTAAGTAGATAATTATAATAATTAAAGGCTGATTATTAAGTTAGTCTTAATGATGAATTTAATTATTCTTTCAATTACGGATTCGTTGTTTCTCAGCGTTATTGAAACATTTGTTGGTAGCCCTAACTGGTCCAGTATTATTTTGTAACAATTGCATTCTTCAAAGATGTGTTTGACGGTCAGATTACCATTAAATTTCGTACATTTTGAGCAAGGAGGTGATTAGATCAAAATCACTCTCGACCACCACATTTTTACCCAATGTAGGGTATAAACTATATATATATA
>NW_027106404.1:9335-9842 GCF_000696795.3 Halyomorpha halys | reverse complement strand
TAACCTATATTGATATATAGTTAATTTTAATTATATAATAAACTTAATAATTCAAAACTGTTGCTGCCCTTCATGGGCGTAGGCAGAAAGAGCAGGGGAAGGGAAAATAGTGAACTTATTTGATAGATGCTTTATTTCTGCTTCTATTATTAGGAAGATAATGGTGGGAAAAGTTGGTGGCGTTCGAAAAATCATAAGATATGAAAAGTGCGGAATTTCCTTATATTTTCATTGTGCGAGCTATTGGTTATACCTTGTTATTAACCATTTGAATCTAGTTGTTTCATTTTCTATAGTTTATTTTGATTAGAGGTGATAAAAACATAAAAATGTTTATCGAATTTAATAAAGTAGGAATAAAATGATGGAATATTTCTTGTAATGCTGAAAAACTTATCTATCTTTTAACCAACGTTTCATAATGGATCATATATATGTATGTACGTAACTTTGTGTTTGTTTAATGGCCTATTTCCTCCTTGGATAATCCTGCCTACGCCCTTGTTT
>NW_027106404.1:8329-9285 GCF_000696795.3 Halyomorpha halys | reverse complement strand
AGGCTGGGTTGACACCGGAAGGCTCCCGAACCCACTGTGAAATATGGAATAATTATGTCCCACAGCAGGATTCGAAACCGAATCTTTGGAGTTAGTAGCACAATGTCTTACCATTGAGCTACCCGCTCCCACATATTTATATATATTATATTGATGGATCTTAAATCACTAATACTCATTATCCCTGCTGCTGATAGTATTATTTTCCTAATAAAAAAAAATGTAATTCCTTATTTCTTAATTTTCTTTTTTTTCACTTATTTTTATATCAATCACTTAAATCTTTTTTATTTTTTTTAAAATAGGTAGGGATTTTTTTTTTTAATTTTAACTTTATCCAAACTCCTTCCTAAAATCCTTAATGCTCCTTACTTTTTCATAAATAAAATACATAAAGACCTTAATGAGAGAACTGCTAATGTAAAATGCCATTAGATTGGTACTAATGGGTAGTTTCTCTACACGCCTGTAACACTCCATTTTAACTGAGATCAAATTTATTAAATGTATTATAATGTATAGTTGTAAATAGCGATGAATAAATAAATAAATAAAAATTTAGTTTTTTAATTTTAGTCACTAATGCAAATAATATGCATTTTATAATGGGTATTTTAACTAAATTATTTATATAAATTGAAAACTGTACTTATCTGACTGTCAAATTTATCATAAATATATTTAATATGGTCATCCTATTTTGTATATTTTTACTTCTCCTTACTATATATTCGATATATAGTAAGTGCGAGTATTGCGACTGTGAAAAATGTCGAATTCCAGTTTTCGACTGAAATGCACGTTTCGGCATCCCCTTAGTCAAAATAACTGAGTTTCGCTAAATGATGTGCGAGAACAGCTTAGCTCAAAAACGAAAAGTCGTACGGAACTGAAATTAAATAAAGGCGGGCATATGACTGGACTGACAGCCATTTTTTCAAAATGATCGACTAATC
>NW_027106404.1:2794-5334 GCF_000696795.3 Halyomorpha halys | reverse complement strand
GCATTATAATGAAATATTTTATTATTATAAACCATTATTATAAAATATTTTTTTAATCTATTTTTCACTACACCATTATTATATTAATTTTTATTTTCAATAACGGAAAAGCGTTATTCTCTTTATGAAAACGACCACGTTTCCCTCCGTAAAGAACATTAAGAAATTGTATTTCATCTGTAATGGTTCGTAAATTCTTCATTTACACAAAGGGTCGTCTTTAACCGAATCAGACACTTTAAGGGTTGGAGTCCTTCAAATTATATCTTGAACAACTTTCCACTTAAAACCAATAATTTATTAAGCTAATTTACACCTGCGAGAACTCTCGCATTAGATATTTATCCTTCTACTCTTTAATCATCCAAAGTATAAGTGATATAATGCTCAGTGCTATGAAGAATATAATATTATCAAGAAAGTCTATTCAACACACAGTTGAAAATACTGCATACTTTATAATGACTATCTTTAAGTAACAGTTTACGTAATAAGTAATTAAGTCGCCCCACTGAAGAATATCACTTGAGTTTTACGGTTCAGATTCATCTATCGGTTAACTTATATTAACCGTGAATTGTACTCGCTGAGACTTTATAGCTGAGGCTTTATGATATTTTAAGCGGCTACGAATTTTTATTGGGATTATGTGGGTCTGGAAAATTGGAAATCATTTGTTAAAAAAACTTTACGCACTCAGAAATGGGCAGACGTTTTTCAATATTTTGACCTCAAATCTTTCCAAATATTCTTGAAATATCATCGCGTAAATTTAGCTATAAAATCTATGGATTAGTAAAGTTATTGGCTCAAAATATATGAACAGAAGGGCAGACTTAAATTTGGTACAATCATTTTGAGGATCTCGATATCGACTTGTTTCAAAACATTTACGCTATCTTCTTCTTTAGCTTCCCTCTCTAAGCGTAGCGAAGCATTCAGCCATGAATTCCATTCTTCCGTCTTTCTAGCTAGGTTCCTCCCCCTACAGAGTCGCTCAGTGTGGTCGAGATAGGACATCCTAGGGCGGCCTCTAGGTCTTCTGCTATCTGGAACATATTCCATGGTCTTTAGAGAAATTCTGTGGTCGTCCATCCAGATAAAATGGCCGTACCACTTTTGCTGACGAGTTTCTAGGACCTTCTTTAGTAGGGCTATGTGCAGTTCCTGACAAATCCTCTCATTGCGAACTCGGTCTCTCTTTGTTTTTCCAATCCTCCTTGTTTTTCCAATTGCATAAATTTCATTTCGACAGCGGTGATTTTGCTCTCCTGTCGGTCTGTTAATGTCCAACTCTTCGCTCCAAGAATAAGTATGGACAGATATACCCCATCTCTTGAAGATGTGCAGCTTGACTTCTTTGCCTACTTCTCTCTTCCCTACCACAGTGTACATATCTGGTAGTAGACTGCACTTGCCTTATTAATCCTGTTAGATATTTCTGCGTCTACCTTCACAGATCCGTCTGGCTCTGTACCCAGGTATGTAAAGTTAGTCACCACTTCTAATTCTTCTCCATTACTACATATGTGGATATCTTCCTTCTTTATTCCAAATTGTAGGATACATTTACGCTATCTAGTTGAATAATTTACTCCTGAAAGCCGGAAATAGAACCCATGCGGACTATTGAAGAGACTATTCTTTTCTCACTCAGTAAAGAGAGTCGCAACTTCTACAAGCACACAGCGCGGGTCTGAGCATTAACAGCTGAACAAAACAGTAGTAGTAGTTATAGTGCCCAGTGCCAAAATAAATTCTGAATATGATGGTTTCTCATTGCTCAGAAAAAAAAGAAACTATATTTCAGAATTAGACGTACAGGTGCCTATTATCACCCGAATTAAAGCTAGTTGAATTTGCTATAATGTAGTTGATAATATTTATCTTCCTGAGAGTTGCAACTTTCATAATATTCGTCAAAATTAATACAAGAATTATTGATTATTCGTAATTTAGAAAATACTATATTTGGAGAACTATCGAACTTCTATCTTGAGTTATATTAGAGGTCATACATTAGAAAATTTACTCTACATTAAATAATGAGCTATGGAGTTTTTTATCTTAAGGAAGTTTTAAGGATTTGGAGCTCCAAATAAAAAATGGACAAAAGTTTTAGTTTTTTTTAACTAAATAAACTTCAGTCTATGTAAAAATTGAACCTTTTTCTTTTAATACGTATATTTATTACTTTTTTTCTTTTAATACATATATTTATTACTTCTATATAAACTATTATTTTCATATTTATTGATCCTTTTTCTTATTGCTGGTATCTTTTTAGAATTATTACTTTTGTATTTATTTATTTTATTTTATTTTTTCGCATGCATGAATTTTATGAGATTGCTTTTTTTGAATTATAATAGATTATAATTGTGGAAGACCATGCTGGGTTTTTATGTATGTATAAGTTTTACTATATGTAAAATTTTTATAATTTTGACTAACATTTTGGGTTATGTTCGATGAAAAAAGAGAGAAAGTTTTAAAATTAAATAACACACCTATAAAGAACGACAAAAAGCAAAAAAATA
>NW_027106404.1:0-334 GCF_000696795.3 Halyomorpha halys | reverse complement strand
ACTCGGTACTGTAGCTATTACTGTGAAAATGTGTTGTTCCTCAACAACTCTTCAGGGCCTTAGGCAGCAATAAAAGGACATAAAAAAAAAAAAAATAAACTGAATTAATTGAAACCATAAAATTATAAAATATAATTATAAAAAATTATTAATATCATGAATTATCATAATATACCATTTAATATCTACTGGCACAAACATTACTCGCTGGCACACTACCACAAAATATGACAGAAGACTTTTTTTTTAATTTATTTAATGTGATTTACAACTGTACAAATAATAAATACAATAAGTAAATATGTTGTATGTTTCATATACACTTGAAAATCTT
>NW_027106403.1:3789-4130 GCF_000696795.3 Halyomorpha halys | reverse complement strand
CTAAATAACCTGTTAAAATTGACTTTTCATATGAAACTACCCAATAAAAGAGTAGCTTTGTTAACTTGTAATTGAGAGTTTTTTTATGTATCCAATTACCTTGGCATTGCTGTCATATGGGGTTTAGAAGTTGTATAATTGTATACTTTGTTCGTGTAAAACAGAGGTGGCCACCAAGTTCATCCGGTCGATCGCCAAGCCAATTTTGGTCGATCGCCGATCTATTACAATTTCTGGGGCGGAATTCTGTTATATTCAATATAATTGTTTGTTAATTTTGTTCAATATAATGGTTTGTTGATTTTATAATTAAATTATTTATTTATTTGATATTTAAAACT
>NW_027106403.1:0-1264 GCF_000696795.3 Halyomorpha halys | reverse complement strand
TCACTACTTACACCCACAGTAGAGATAATACTACTAAAGAAACAACCCTAAGACATTACCTTGGCATTATAACTTTGCGTTCTACAAGTTTGTTCCCTGATCGTGAAAATAACCGAGAACTTGCTAAGGGAAGAGCGGAAGTAATCGGCCTTCATTATACTTCGCGTGATCGCACAACGGCATTTTGCCGCACGAACGTGCAACAGCGTCCCGGTAACTGTTGTCTATTGTCTTTAACCTCTTGCATTTAGCAACACTCCCTTTATTCCTAATACGATTTTATGGTGCTTTTCGTACTACTTTGATGTTTTCAAGAAGTATTAACTAGTCAAAACGAGAGAATTAGAGTAAGAATAACAGTCGATATTTCGAACAATGCTTCTGAAGGAGGTGTGAAAAGTAATGTAACTAATAAGTCAATAAAATAAGTTGTAATCTTTTTTTTTTTAAATCTCTTTGTTTGTAAAAAAAAAATCAATCATTTGAATACTTAAGAACACATAGTCAATGGTAAAATATCAAAACTGTGCCATAGCATTGATCAGTCACATGTTAACTAACTGAGCTCCTTCCAGTGTAGCCCATTGTACAAAGTTGCTAACGGCCAATTAGAGCCTTTTAATAAACTGTGTATACATCAGATCCTCTTCGTTCCTTACTACAGGAGTCCTGATTCTATGCCAAAATTTTGTTAAATTAGTATGGAACAAGGTGAGTTGAATTGAGAGACATTTTTTACTTATTTGTGAAGACATATATTTTCATTAATAAAATTATGATTCCTAGAGTGATACCTTAAGTTAATGTGTTAGTTTAATAATTATTTTGATTATATGATATAAGAACAAAATTTGGGGTCTCATATATTAAGAAATTAGGTCTTATCTGTGTGTAGTGTTGGAAGCTGCCGGTGTAACTTCTACGCCCTCTAGCTGCTTCCCTCGTCCTGGTTGAGTGGTAGGTGAGAACCATGATTTCATTTGATGTACAGAAAAACGTCTTTCCCGATCAGAGGCTGGAGAACATATCATCCACGGTGACGTTATAGTAGTAGTACAAGAGTCCAAGAGGAGAAAAAAGGCAGTTATCTCACCCCAAATTTTTATTACTTTAATGAAAACTATGTATAATTACTAGTCAAAATTGATGAGTCTGCCAAGTATAGATAGGGGGAATAAAAAATGGCGGCTGTTTCAAAGCGATAAAAATAAACTAATTTTTCATTCGGAGCTCTATATCTCAAAAAGTAGGCACAACACAAGAA
>NW_027106402.1:0-5147 GCF_000696795.3 Halyomorpha halys | reverse complement strand
GGGTGGTTCCTTCCCAAGATTTTCAAGTGTATATGAAACATACTACATATTTACTTATTGTATTATTTTGTACAGTTGTAAATTACAATAAATAAATAATTAAAAAAAAAAATTTGTATATCAATGTGTACTTAAATTGCCTTTTATATCAGCTTCCTCTTACCCTTATAGAAGTTTTTTGGAAGGGCTTAAATACCGAATTTACAAAACAGCCTTTAAAAAATCTTCATTTTTTTTTTATTTATATAACTAACCCTCTCACATCGCTAGTAATAATTAAAATGGATGAAATTTGATTACTAACTGAAAGAAAAATATTTTCTCTGGTTGAAACCAAATTTTCTGAATTAATAGTAGTAATATAGATGTATTAGATACGGTGGAAAATTATTGCTCACAATAGTCGTAAATGGTATAGTTACGAAAAATGTATTATTAAACTGAATTTATAAATAAATGTTCCCGTATTTCCATGGTTTTATGACAATAGTCAGTTTTACTTCCACTTTTCCATAAAGGAAATAATTAATTTAAACTTAAGCATCGCAATAAATTTGTAATCAATTTCCTAATGGTATAATAAATGTGCATTATAATCAGTTCATATAATATTCTCTTTTTATTCTTATTTTTTTTTTTCATTTTCATTGCATCTTATGATTAAATTAAAAAAAAAAAAAGTATAAGTTATTTCTTCCATTTTGTCCATTAGCCTTCACTGTGTACATTTATATATCCCCGTATAGGGTCTTATTGGATCTGGGTAAAGTCCCTAGTCTGTGTAAGTAGCTCTGATCTGACGCATAGCTTATCGATGTACACTCCATGTTTACTGGAGAAGAGAGGACAAATATAGCGGGAAGGGCTCGGCTGGAGCTGGAAGGGCCGGGGTCGTCGAACCTCTCGGCTATCGTCCACGCCTCCCTCTCCCTTCTCCCCCCCCCCCTCCGTCAAATATTTGACCCTCCTATCAAATTCCTTCCTGCTGTGATTTCCCTAACATTTGGCGGGTTAGTTTGTCTTTGTACTGAAACGGTACACTTATATATCCCCGAATCACAAAGAAACATTTTATTTGAGCTCCGTATATTAAACGCTGGTGCAGTGGGCGCACTTTAACTTACAACCCTACTTTGAGTTGAAATCAATCTTCGCACGTTCAAATAGATATTTTTATTTTATTCAGTGTCGCAATATTTTCTTTTACTGATTTTCATTTCTAAACCAAGTAAGCCTTTTAGTTGGCAGTGTAGTATAGTACTTTTTTCTAAAGAATAGCAGAAATATAATAATTACTCTTAGTGATGAAAATAAAACTATCAAAATACATTAAAGTAACAGAAAATATTGCTTTATCGTATAAATAAATATTAAAAGTGATAAAACGAAAAAAAAAACGAACGCACTAGAACTGATCAAATGCAGATCCTCACTTGTTCAGTGAACTGTTATGACGCAGCTGTAATGAGTAGATCAAGTGATTTGTTGCTAGACAAACCCACACGACCGTTGTAAATAAAACTAATCAGATTAAGCTAAACATAATAAAATTATATATATACATAACAATTATTAATGTACTAGTAAGCAAAACAAGATCGGTAGTGATCGGGCGCTCTCGGCTGTTTCCGACATTTCAGTTTCTCTAAGCTCCTCTCTCTATTTTATTCAGTTTTCTCCTTTAATTATTTATCGAATTCTTTAATGATTTGTATTTATCCATCGTTTATTATGGATAACAATAAAAGCTAGTTATTTATTTCAAATTAGGAAAATTAAAGATATTTTAGAGGAAGATTTTTCAAAAATTCGTCATTTAAATCCCCTTAGACTATTTAAATGAGAATAAGACATATTTGATATTAAAGAGCACTTAATCTTGCATTAATTTACTGAGTTTATTCAAAATCGTTTTATTCGTTTTTGAGATATTCCTAAAAAACTGTGAAATCGATTCTCTAATCTAGTGTTCCAGTTTATCAATTTTAACGAAAAATTTACTGTCATATCCTAGACATATTCTAACGTTAAAATTAATTTAGTTTCTTAAAACTTTTCGTTTTTGAGCTATACTATTCACACACATAGACCCATTTGGGAAACTTGATCATCCCAATTCAGGGTACCTTAAACAGTCGAAAACTCGTATTCGAAATTTTGCACGAACGCATTACTTCTAACTCTGCATTCCCAGGAAAAATCTTTACGCGCCTTAAATATTAATTTACTGGTGAAGAGGAACGGTTCATAAGCTATATATAATTAATTCAAGTTTATTCCTGTTAAATATATTTAAATTAAATATTGTTGTTTATACTAAATATTTATATTAGTGGTGTAAAAAATACTCTTAAATAAAATTAAAATAAATTGTTTAATTGTTCAACACTTTTAAACAAAATTAAAACAACATCAATATGTAATGGGCTAAATTTAAATACCTTAAATATAAAAATTTGAATAATCAATTATTCTTGGAAATAATGGTTGATTAAATATAATAATTGCACCTAAATAAACATTATAACTTCGAAATGAAGTAAGAATATTTTATAAAAACACATTTGGATGGATTTAGTAAATGCACCTAGTAGACATTTTATAGACAACAATAACAATAGCAAGCATACGAAATTTAAAGAATATTTTGATAAACAAACTTAGAATACTGAAAGAATATTTTATAAAAACATATTTGGGATTGATTTAGTAAATTTACGTAGAAGCCGAAAAAAAACGTGAAACTACGTAGTAGTGAGTCCAATAATCCTTTCTCCCTATAAACGTTTGCAAACTATTTGAATTTCTCTGATAGTATGAGATAAATAAAAAAAAAAATCGAACTGTTTACAAATCGTATTGGAATGTCATTTACTAATTATGATTGAGGGATACTAGTAAGTTCAAGTGCCTTATTCATCAAAGTCTACGTTGACCTGACCTCCGCTTGAAGAATGGTATATCCTTTGAAACCTGAAAGCAGCTCATAAAGTAGTTCTTCTTAATACTGGTAGCATTCTTAGAAGACTTTTAAATAAGTTAATTTTTTAAATAATCCTTTGATTGTTATTCAGGAATAAATCTGATATGAAGAAATATATGTATGATAATAATAAAATTTTTAAAAAATGGATAAATTGAGATTCAATAATTTTTTTTATATTAAAATCCAGTTTCCTTTCTTTTATATTTCTCGTTTATAAGTACGTGTGGTGTGTACATGAATGAATATATACACAAGAATATATCAACTAAGTGTCTCAGAGGTAAGAATACGAGATGAGGTTTTTTTTTTGTTCTATTAAGTTGTATATTCTCACAAGGATCCGAAAATATTTGCAGTATTTAACACATCCCAACCGCATTGTTCCTAGCGCAAAGGGACCTAATACTAAAACAATGGAGTCTGCTGGGACCTCGCCAAAATCTGTTATAAAAGAGAACAGCACACAAGGGATAATTGATACGAAAACAAATATTTTTAAATAACTATTTTATTTTATCATTTTAAATATATGATCAGGTTTAAGCAATTTAGGACAAGATAAAATGCATTCCGAATATTCGATATCATACGATTTTTACCTCCTTGCACTAGTTTAGCCTAAAACCTTAAACCCTTTAATTTGAAGGTTTAATTAATAACGGACAAATATTATTATACTATTACAATCTTATATTACTATTATTAAATTACTACCTGCGTTGTATTTTATATTGACATTATTACTAATAATAAAATTACGTACCGTATTTTTAATATTATTTATATCAATGAGAATTTATCAATACTGTATTACTTTGGAAGATTGTTTGGTGGCCGTATAGTTAATGAATGAAAATGGTTTGGGCGATGGTCAACGAGTTAGCTTAAAATAGTATAAAAACAATATACTACGCACCAACATATTTCATCCCACTTTAGAACTTCCTCAGAGCTAATAAAAAAGACACAAAAGAACTAAAAAATACAATAAATTAGTGTTTGACTACAAGATGACATCGAATATATTGTAAACCATAACTATAAAATGATGTAATAAATATTGTGAAAATCTTATAAAAATGAACAGCATAAATTAAAAGAAAATAGAAATAAGATAAGCGGAGTAAAGTATAAATAGTAAATACAGCAATAGATATAAATAATAAAATTCATAAGTGGTGTGATATCGAATAAAATAATTAATACAAGTAAAATTAAGAACACATTTAATAGAAACTCAAAGAAGAAAAGAAATAAGGTAAGGTGGAATAGTAATTAAATCAAGTGGGGGGGCAATAAAAGTGAAAAAAAAGGAAATGAACGAATCAGGATACTAACCTCTCGTCTGAGAGACGTGGCGGCCGTGCGGGTTGGGGCGTAGGTCCAGTGCGCTCGGTTTGGAACTTTGTGGGTTCGATTCCCACCTGAGGCATTTAATATTTATTTTTCGGTGATCCCGAAAAATGATCTTTACACTTCCACCTTGGTTAGTACGCGGTGGCAACCTAGGTAGCCGCCAGGGTTTGACAAAAAGTACTACTAGGCCCACTTGCCGGACTTGTTTCGCCCCACCTAATACCAATACTAATACTATGCGAACCTCTCGTCTAGCTAGTAACTGGACGACTGAAGAAAAGTAAATCAGGTAGGGGAGTTGCTAAACAGGTCAGAAATGACAGATATTGTAAGTATGACGACAAGAAAATATATTGTGATAAAAAATTATAGTACGTTATTATAACAGGGAATATAATTATACATGTTCATATAATTGTCATAATATTTTTTACATTTTCTTATAAAGCTATTATAGTTTACAATATATTCCATGTCATTTTGTTGTCTTACCCTAGTTTACAACAATTCTTAAGCTATTGGGTCATTTCATATGAAATGTCCGTTTTGAATCAAAGTGGAATCAGTGAACTCCTATTGTTTACAGAAGATAATGAGCCGTTGTTAATTCTCTCTTTGTTTTATAATATTTATTATCATTTTTTTTTTTTTTTTTTTTTCCCGAACCCTCCAAAACAGAAATAAAATGTGAGTTAGTAGTGCATTACTGTGTAGAAAGAAAAAGTAATTCGTGTTGTGTCTTACCTTTTACTACCTTTGGTATTTAAAGGTTACCTGTTATATTTAATTTTATATATGAGCTATC
>NW_027106401.1:0-3975 GCF_000696795.3 Halyomorpha halys | reverse complement strand
GGCCGTTCCATCACAAGCTGGACAAAGCTTTTGTGGGTCCAAAGTATATTTGTGTGGACCAACATTTAGAGTAATTGCATATTTACCGGAAAGTCATAGTTGGGCAAGTATTCTCAAGTGAGTTATAGGGCAACTAATTTTTAAGTAGCTTCCGAGACAATCCGTTTTAATGAAGACCCTACCGTACCACGGATTATAGGTCGATTCTCTTAATAACAAGAGGTCTTTATCCTAGACAAATTCCCTGTACCTATCCAAGATCTCCCCCATTCTAATTTTAATACTTGCCAGATCATTAATTAGTATTGGGTCAAACATTCCGAAGCTCTCCAATATACAAACATCGATATATAAGTAATATTTTCTATTACATTAACTAGAATACATTAATGGATTTTCTAATAAATTATAGAAGTAATTATTTTTTAAAACGGTATTTAAAGTAAAGGTAATATGCACTGGTGCAAAGGATGCACCACCACTGGGTGCTGTACCCCTGGCATGCCTGAATAGTACAGCTCATTTACTGGTTGTAATAGATTTACAGGTGAAAATAAAATATTGTAAAGATAAAATAAAAAATCGTTTTTAATTTGTAAACAACTATTTATTTTATAATAGATAGTGATCCCAGAGAGAGTTACTATTGATCAGTATTCCTATCCTTCGTTACGAAATTAGCGCAAATTATTCTGTCTCCGACGGTCCCCTGATTACCTGGGAGTTGTCGGCCTGAGTTTGTAACTGCATCCCAAAACAGTAGCTGCTTAGTATTTATTACCTATCGTTTGCTCCTCGGCTATCACGCCATTTGCATACTGTGAACAACATCACAATGGGTCTCGCCCAGACAATAGGCAACCATCTATCACTCGGACATTTCGCACCCAACTTAAACACTGTAGTCCGAGTTTGCGTCGTGCAAGTGGCTAATGACTGTTCAAGTATTGTTTAGATATTTTAATGGTACTAATCTGAAAGTAGAATTTTTAAATAAAAAAAGAATATATTAAATGCGGACGAGATTACAGCAAGTTCCATTTATGACTCATCCTTTTATTTTGTTGCCCTCAGTATTTTTTTTTTTTTTTACATGGGGCTTGTTAAATCGTAAATTATCGTAAAGTATGCTTGTTGCTTTATAAACGACCTTATTTATTAATACACTCGTAAAAGTATAAAATAAAAAAATCAAGTCCGGTATTGGCATTACTACTTTGACTCACTATTGACATTCTCACATTAGAGTTTTTCGAGGTGAAAATAGTGAATATCAACTTTGTTCTATTATATTCGATTACAATACAAGAGTTTAAAAAATATATATCGGACGTTCTTGGCTTTTTTAATTTGAACTCCTTTTCCCATTTTTTGATTTTTTATTCTTCAATTATCTAGCAAATTCTTTTATTTTTGTAAAAATAATACTTTTTATTTATTGATAGATATTAAAATCTGCCACACAGTGGGCAATAGGTAATAGTGATGAATGATCTTATACATACTAAAATAAAATAAAACAAATAAATGAATAAAAAAAAAAAAAATAAAAAACTCTCTTAAAATATATACAAACAAAAGAATAAACAAAATGAACATAATCAAACTATCTGTATGAAAAATAAATAAATAAAATAGCATAATGATAAAATAATATTGTCTCTAGTCACATTTACAATCTAATATACAATATTTACACAATCGACCTGCGGATCCCTGAGCCCACTCTATCCCCCACGCGTGAGGGGTAGAGCAGAGCTCAAAAAGATCCCAGCGCATCTTTTGACAGGAGGCTGAGCAAGTGTGCTAAAGCCGCAAACACTCAACTTGAGTGGAGAATCTGACCATTGCCAGAATTCCAATTGTCCATCTTTATTTTAATAAGTCTCTTGGCCACTGCCGTTTCAACCTTCTAGGTAGGCTGTAGGGATGGGTGGAACTAGATAAGGTTTGAACCAAGGGATTTGGATGGTTGAAAGGTCTGTATGAGGTCAAGGACAAAAGGGATATATAGGTCATGGTGTAGTGTTCTGTTGGAAACGTAGTAGGGTGCATTATCAAATTCTTTTATTTTTGTAAAAATAATACTTTTTATTTATTGATAGATATTAAAATCTGCCACACAGTGGACAATCGGTAATAGTCATGAATGATCTTATACATAATAAAATAAAATAAATAAATGAATAAAAAAATAAATAAAAAACTCTCTTAAAATATATATAAACAAAAGAATAAACAAAATGAACATAATCAAATTATATGTATGAAAAATAAATAAATAAAATAGCATAATGATAAAATATAACGTAATGATAAAATAATATAGTCTCTAGCCACATTTACACTCTAATATACAATATTTACACAATCGACCTGAGGATCCCTGAGCCCACTCTATCCCCCACGTGTGAGGGGTAGAGCAGAGCTCAAAAGATCCCAGCGCATCCCTCTCGCCGCATCCAATTGCTAACAATGGAAATTGGTCATTTATATAAAATCAATTAAATCTGTACCGCTATAATCCTCTCAGGGTTTCAGTACTTTGCAAGGGAGTACTGTTACTAGACCAACGGTTGTACGAGGAGGTGATTTAGTCAAAATCACGCTCGACCACCAGATTTTAATTTAATTATTTTAAGGCGACAACCACGTATTGCCTTAATTTCCGAAATAGCAAAGGATATAATTGTAATTAATTTAGGACTTTTAGGCTATACCCTTGACCGCACACTAAACGAGGGCAAGGGTCTGAATTCATGGCTACAATTATATCGAAGTGTGAAAATATTAGAAGATGGGAACCTATGGTCAAATTTTATGGTAGAGTTTGGAATGATAGAGAAACTCAAAAAGTTTATCTTCGGTTTGTTTGTTATACTGCAAGATGAAATGGAGATCCACTGGTATGTCGTATAAACATTTGAGGTAGTTATACGCTTGGCATTCAGTCACAATGTGTTTAACAGTAAGCCTTGTTCCGCAAGTTTGGCATCCAGGTGGAGAATCGTGGGCCATAAAATAACCGGGGGTCAGGCTCGCAAGGCCTATTCGAAGGCGCGTCAAAATCACCTCCTCTCTGCGCACACTTCTAGTTAATAATATTTAAGGGAAGACGTAACTTCTGATTTTCCTTAATTTGTTATCAGAAATAAATTTCCATGTGTGTCTCCATTCCAATTTAATCCTCTGCTTAATGAGGGCAATGAAATCATCGATGGAGTAGTCTTAGGCTATAGCTAGACTAAACCACCTTAGCTGGACTGATATCCACACCTTATTATGCCACAAGGCAATCAGAGGGAGAAGATTCAGTAAAGTAATGATAATAATAATTTATTTATTTGTTTATGGAGTAACCCTCGTACAAATAGAGTTAGCCTGTGAAACACATGAAATAGATAATCAATTGTCGTAATTTTACAAATTAAGTTAAAGATCGTTTATGTATTAATTTTACAAAAATGATGAGTTGAAGATCGTTTATATGAACTAATAGTAAACAATATACCCAAGCTTGGCAATCCACATTCATTAAAATAAAACAGTAAAACAAAAACGTCACTTCATATTTAATAATATTAAAAAACTAAACCTCCTAATGGAACGATAGGTGTCCAGCTCTAAGCAAAAAGTTTTGCGTTACATATATAATAACAGTATAAGGTCCAATCCTGAGGGTAATGACAGAAATTCATACAACTGTTTCGGCTAAGATCGTTTAGCTTCAGCATGGACGGGAAAATTTGTCAAAAAATGGAAACAATCCTCCAGGGCCGTTCCATCACAAGCTGGACAAAGCTTCTGTGGGTCCAAATTATATTTGTGTCGAGTTATTGCATAGTTTTTAGGAGCATCCGTTTTATTGGATTCGGTTCTCATGATACGCTGCGCAATTTGCCAAAAAATGGAAATAATGCTCCAGGGCCGTTCCATCACAAGCTGGACAAAGCTTTTGTGGGTCCAAAGTATATT
>NW_027106400.1:2346592-2368026 GCF_000696795.3 Halyomorpha halys | reverse complement strand
TATATATAAAGGTCAATTATTTAGTAGTAATTGAGAGGCATTCAGTTGTAAAATATGGTAACTATAATTTTTTATGAGTTGAGGTTTTTGACATCACAGGGCCTTTTTAAGGCTTATTTCCTAAAATATTGAAGGGATGTTTATTAAATCAGTTTTCTTGAAAGAATAATGTTGGTATTAGGGTAAGTGACTATTGGTTGAAGGTAAAACATTGTAATTAAACAATTTAACTATATATATGTATAGTTGACTGTATAACTTTAAACATAAGAAGATGGTCAGGGTTGCAGTAAAAAAAAAAAAATCAAATAGTTAAAAACTATTTCATCTTTTTTGACAGCAACCCTGACCATCTTCTTATATTTAAACAATTTAATGTTTTAAAAGTTTTCATTTTTCATTTACCATGTTTTACAACCAAATTCCTCAATTGTTATTACACGGGTACATATTTTTTACATTGATACAGTGGTTTAATTATGAAGTAAGTATTTCTTAACCAACTTTATAATTAAGTGGTGTTTAAAGGAAAATGTGATGAGTAATTGACAACAAATAGAGATGGGTTAAGGATTTCAACAGGTGATCTGCTGAAGGAAGCAGTTCTTCAAGCTTAAAGGATATGTATTAATCAATAAGTTGAGATCTTATATTGAAATAGTGAATAGTGAGGCATTCAAGGATATTGTAAGATAATTTTGTTTGTAGGACTTGGAAAGAAAGATGCATAGTATGTATTGCCAATGGAAAGTAAGATTAAGCCACTTTAACTCAATTTACTAACAAGAGAGATGAGAGCTCTTTCGAAACTCCAGAACAAATCTAATGAAGCAATTTATTAGTCTCTTCAGTGTCAGTTCTAGCCCAGCAATAATGTTCGCAGAACATTGTAAAATTAAAAATAATATTGAATAGGACCATAAATTAATGGCTGTTAGATATCTCATGAAAGTGAGGCAGAAATGATCCATAATATCCAATGATCTGGAGTTTTATCTATGTTTGTTATATCATGAGGTCTATTCATGTTTATTGAATTTAATCAAATATGTAATTCATGTAAATCATAAAAATGTGTGTGGCAGCCAAAATGCATAAGGTTATTATCAGTCCCAACAATTTGGATTGAAACATTTGTATTTTCTGAATATGCATTTCTTCAGTTAGCGGGTCCATAAATTTGGCATTTATAAGTCCAGATAGGTTTTAGTAATTGAGAATTAACATGAAATTTCTTTTTGAGTGATGATTTAGAATGTCTGATGTTTTTAATATAATCATCTCATTTGGAAATTTAGTGTTTTAAGTTCTGGTCACACTACAGGCACACATAACATCTATTGAAGAATGGTGTAAAAACTGGAGAATCAAAATAAATCCTGACAAATCCCACCAGATCACCTTTACTCTCCGTTGTAAACCTCTGTCCTCCTGTCCTACAGTATCCTTTCTAAATACTCCACTAACGCCTGTTGAACAGATTCGATACTTAGGACTCCATCTTGACAAGAGACTTACTTGGAATCCACACACAAGACTGAAACAACAAGAAACTGCTCGTAGATTCCGATTGCTACAACACTTACTTGACAAACTCTCTAAACTTCCCATTCACTACAAAAAATTAGTATACACTACGATAATCAGACCAATTTGGACATATGGAATTGAGCTCTGGGGCTCCACCAAACCATCAAATTCTTCCCACATCCAATCGTTACAATCCAAAATCCTATGTAAAATCCTTGATGCTCCTTATTACGTCACAAATAAACTCATTCACAAAGACCTTAACATCCCATTCGTTGCAGATTTGACCCAAAACAGATATGCGTCTTTTCATTCCAAACTCCTTAACCATCCTAACCCATTAATTCTTAATCTTTCATCCTTAACAATCCCTGATAATCCTCCGAGGCGTCTGAAAATAAGATGGCCACGGGACCTTCTAATTTAAATTAATGCTCTAGGTACCACCAATGGGTGGTTCCTTCCCAAGATTTTCAAGTGTATATGAAACATTCAACATATTTACTTATTGTATTATTTTGTACAGTTGTAAATTACATTAAATAAATAAATTTAAAAAAAAAAAAACCTGAGCTTCGAGTGAAACAAAGGTCATCCTCCTCAGTTCACATCACCCTCTTTATTCTCTTCCTTCAATAACCTGCCCATCCATTTCCTTACCTCTGGTATAAACCAATTTTGGAGTAATTTTTATCATCATCTGCCTTGAAATAATCTAAGTTCCCTATATGCACTGCATAATTTATGGAGTTTTATTTTGTGAGTTGAGTTGTTTGTGACAAAAGAGGATGCTGTAGAGTCATTAGATTTTGATCCATCAGTATAAATTAAAAATGGATCCGGAATATGTTGAAGGAGACGTGAGAACTTGGTTTTTTATTCAGTAGGTAATGTATTATGTGTGGGTAATTGATATAATATGAGCAGTATTTATAGTAACTTGTATGTCCATGGAGGGTCTTGGACTTCTGGTTTGTTCAAATCTATTTCTTTAAGGGACTCAATAGCTGTATGAATTCTTTTTGCCAACAGAAGAGTTGAATAACCTTATATCTAAAAGATTTTGAAAATTTTTGTTTGAAGTTGTATTTATGTGTAGGATGATCCATTTGAGGTTATAGTTTAGAAATATAATTTATTGCTGTTTTTCCCTTCTGAATAAAAGAGGGGGTAGTCCAGCTTCAGAAAATAGGCTAAGGATAGGACTAGTTTGAAACACACCAGTCGCAATCCGAATCCCTGTATGATGAACCACATTTAATCTGGAGAGGATCCGGTGTCAGGCAGAGTCATAAATGACACATCCGTAGGCCAGTTCCAAGCATACTAGAGTCCGATATAGTTTGATTTAGTAGATTTTAATGTTGAAATGTGCATTTCCCGATTTAATTTTTGGTCAGTTATCATTCCCAGGAATTTTTGGTTGTTTGTATAGGGTATCAAAGAATCGTTTAGGTTGATTTCAGGAGATGGTGGATTGTTTTTGTTTTGTTTTTTGTCTGAAATGGGGACATTTGGATTTTTGGTGGAGAACTTAGGACCAATTGAAAGTGACCGGTTATTAATTCTATTTATTGCTTCCTGTAACTTATGTTTTATGTTATTTGTATTAGCTGATTGACAAATTATCACTAGATCATCTGCGAATAGTAGAACAAATATCCCTTGGCAAACTGAGTCCCAAATCGTTGATTGTCAGAAAAGTATTGGACTGAGGACACAATCATGTGGGACTCCTCTAATCTTTTCACAGTCATCAAATAATTTGCACTTTGAAGTGGTGATTTGAAAGAAATTGTTTGAAGTATTGGTACATTTGTCCATTAATTCTGATGGCTAATAATTTTTTTAGGATTATTTCGTGATTTATATTAACAAATGCTTTTATAAGATCGAAGAATATGGCGATCATCTGTTGAGCATTGATAAAAAAATATTGTGCTTCAACCTCCAATGTAACCAGATGGTCTAGTATGAATCGGCCTCTGCAGAATCCAGATTGGAAAGATTGAATAAAATTATTGTTCTCAGCAATAAAAATACAAGGCGCTGTCTCTTACAAGGTTTTGGAAATGAGCCATCATGAATGCAGGAATTGAAGAGATCCAGCAGTTTTTCGAAAGCCACATTTAGAATACCGTCCAATCCTAGTCCCCTGTCACGTTGTAGATCCAAGGAAATGTTCTCTATCTCTTCTTGTGTGATTGTTGGAAAATTAGTTGTCTATACATCTAATAGTATTCACCTGTTCGGTGAATAATGTGCTGACAATATTGTCCTCTACATTCGATCTCTTGGGGAGCCATGTCAAGCTTTTACTTAGTTTCTAAAGCACTGTTTTATAAGGCCTACCCCATGGGTCTACATTCACCTCGTGTGCCTGTGTCTGTCTGTCTTTGAGTGAACTGTCTAGCTCAAACATGAAAAGTTGTATGTAACTAAAATTACATATCTAGTACATATGTATGCCTGGGATGTTATAGAAACTTTTTCATTAAAATTGACCCACTGGAAGTGGCACTTTATTCATTAAGGCTAAATATACCAAATTTTAGTGATGTTTTTTCAAGAGATGGCCGCACTTTTGGGGCAAATTTACTTTTCTTATCATTTATAGAGGAAAAGATAAATTTCCCATATGGATATAGATTTATTGTCTATAACCAACCCCATTGAATTCACACTAATTGTTTCATTAATTTTTTTGTAATTATTTTGGCATTTAAAAAAAAATCTTTTGTTATTATTCGTAAATTAAAAAAAAGTTAGTTTATAGGCACTGGCCCAAAAGCAAAAAAAAAACCAGCCTGCATAAACAGATTCATTTTCGTTACCATAGGATGATCATAAAGAGAAAAATATGATATAACAATGAAAGTGTTGACATTTGTGGTTGCTAGGTAGACCACAGGAAATGGAACTTATCCCCCCCTAATCTTGACGTCCTAGAACTCCAATGTTTATCTGCTTGATCTATGTATTTCCTGGCATTTTTAATATTATTTATTTTCCAGCATTTTAAAAACTCCTGAATAATTTTAAAGAATACTACATTTTTTTCAAATAACAATAAACAGGTATATTTTTTCTATAGTTAAATTTTTATTTCCTAGTCAAAATCTTACACGGCTAAATTTAGCATAATTTAGCATTGGAGTTACTACATAGGTTTAGATTATTTTTCTCATATTACAAGAAAAAAACAAAACAAAGGAAAATTGTAATTAATTATTATATCGAAAAATTCTGAACAATGATCTTACCAATTAAAATTATTATAATCATATTTAATTTTTTTGTTGACAAGAATATCAAACAATAAAACATATTTTTTTGTTTTACATTGGCAATTTTGGTTTTACCGAACATTCTTATAATTCAGATGAACCAAGCAGAAATGGTGATGAACAGTGCAGTGAATCCACCAAGCTAACTGGAAAAATGTACTGAACTAATCAAACTGCAAGGCAATAAAAAAAATACGTTTAGTGGTTATCTCCGTTGCCATTGTTCCGATTCAGCTAAAATTTTCACTCATGCTGCTTTTTAGCTCCTCTGACTGAACCAAAATACCGAGTATATCCACATTCACAACTTTCCTGCTATATTTAATTGATACTCTATATGAGTTATTCATTTTCTCCAAATTTTTAAAACAACAATTAATAAATAAATAAATAGCTACCAAAAATTAACAAATAAAGTTATTGTTTAAATAAATAATTCAATTTTTGCCTCAACACATTTTAGTTTTGTTATAAGTCCGATGTTTCGGCCAATCTGGCCATCCTCAGGGACATCTACCACAAAACAGCTTTTATTACATGTATGATCTTAACAATTGAAATTACTTAACATTATTATTTATAATTTATCTTACCTTATTAAAATTTGAGAAATAAAAATATTTAAACACTCAACTTCATGCAAGCTATTCTGCCCAGGTCACAACAACAATTTCTATGAAACATTAAACATTAGGTAAACATATTCTTTCATTAATAAGTATCCTACATTATGTCTAATTCTCTAATTAGTCAACTTTCACATTAAAACCAAAATAAAAATTCATTTATCACAGTCACTTGTTAAAACCTTTATCACAACCTTGCAACAGGAAGGTTACATCCTCCACTCAGTACAAGCATTAAAAATATTTATTACAACAATATTTTTGTTAATTTTCCTCTTTATTTCATTAGTAAAAATTCTATCAAGGCTAATTATAATTATCCATATTTAATTTATCCTATATTTTTCATAAATTAATTTTACTTAATATCTCTGCATAGTGTCGGTTCAAATTTCTTGTATCTGTTTTGAAATTTACAGTATAATTAATATTTTCAGATATGTAAATGGATTCAAGTATTTTCCTTTTGAACATATTATTTTCTTTATGTAAAATCATTGTATTTTCAAAATCAAAAAAGTGCTGGTTTTTGGTTGCATGTTGTACTAGTGCTGTTTTATTTGGATCCCTCTCTTTGTTTTTCAAATCATTATTGTGTTGATAAATTCTGTCACCCAATAATTGCTTTCTTTCCCCTATATATATATAGCTGGACAGTTTGGACAGGGAATTTTATATATTAATCCCGATTGATTCCTTGTATCAATTTTGTCCTTAAATATACTATAATAATTTTTTATTTTATTGTTGGGTCTATGACTCAAAGAGTACTCTTCAACATCATAATCCTGAAATGATCTCTTAATATCTTCAGACAGTCCTTTAATATAGTTGAATCCATAAAATTTTTTATTTTTTACTTTATTATTTACTATTTCGTTTCCTGTTTTATTTTTTATACTTTTTAGGTTAATTTCTCTAATCTTATAAATTAATTTTTTTGGGTAAAAATTTTCTAGGAACATATCAATTATCTTATTTTTTATTATATGCAACCTACTATCTGTTATTCGAATAGATTTTTTAATATAATTATTTATAACATTATATTTCATATGATAAGGGTGGCAAGAATAATAATTCAATATTATATTACTACTTGTTTCTTTTTTTGTCCATTCTGTGATTATATTCTTTCCTTGCCTTACCATCAACATATCCAAAAATCTTAATTTACATTATTTTTCTAATTCCATTGTGAACTTTAATTTACGATTAAAGGAGAGATTAAAAAGTTCAAAAATAGGCAAAGTTAATAAAACCAGTGACCATTACAACCATAAAACATACTCTAAAACTTAGTTCTGTCGGGTTGTCTAATGTCCAATGTCTTCATTAACCTGGGATCTTATAATTCAGGCAGAATGACCTCTTTGAAACAGAATATTAGCTTCCGAATCATTTAAGTTTCCCAGAAATCGTCGTCATGTGGAGTAATTTCATAGTGCAAATCTCCGGAAGTCCACACTACAAATTAGTTTGAGTTCCAACCTGTAATTTGGAGCTGACCCTGAACTAGAAAATAATTATTGCTGTTTTGTTTCAGTTTCATAAAATAATTTTGCCCAGCTAAAACTGTCATATGTCAGCAAAATTTTAAATTTCTTGAGTACACTTATGTTTACAAAATTGATTATGTATCTCAAGAACTGGTGTTTTATTGAATTTTAAAACAGATTTTTACGAAATAAGCAGCCTCAAAAAAACATGGAAACCGGTAATAAAATAATTTTGTCCTGCTAAAACTGTCTTGACCCATTTTGTGATGTGATAATGAGGGGAAGTAAAATATTTTTTATTTAGATGAAAATTTGAATAGGGTTTTTAAGGATACTAATAGCGTATCTGACGTCTTTTTTCTTAAAATATCCATCAAGTATGGTTGAAACAAGATGTCTCTTGAAGGATTTATTGATTATTTAAAAATATTAATTATAAATCATATTGCTGACATTAAATATTTAAAGAAGATAGGAAAAAAAAAATAGTAAATATATATATTTATATTTATATATGTTAAGTGACAGTGAGAAGAAACTTAATAAAAAAAGGTAAAAGGTAGCCACATACATGCCATGGAATTAAGGGCATGTTTGGTAGGAAGGGTAAAACGGAATGTGCCAAATGGCAGATAAGCTAACTTCGTGGGATGAGGTTACTAAAAAGACTGAAAAAGGCATACGGGAAGGAAGCTGGACGCCAGAAGAGGACGTTTATCCCCTCATCATGGAAGTGAGGAAGTTCGGACAATCAGATCACAGTTTTGCTGAAAATATGGTGAATCAATATACAGCCATCTCCGAAAAACTAATCGAGACTGTAGGACAGACGGAAGCATCACAACAGCTAGCGATTTATGACAAAATTTTGAAGGTACAATTAAGACGGAACTTTATTCCACGAGAAAAATTAGCTGTGGAAAAGTCTTTCATCGAATATGTTCGTAACATTATGGACAAAGGGGCCAGAGAGGAGGAAGAAGGAGATATTCAGCAGTGGAGGCAGGTGCCTTTTAGGAGCAAGAGAAATTACAAGGCGCGATTCAACTTCAGGCAGGAACCTCCTCGATTGCCCAAGGTTGAATATAGAAAAAGAGACAGCAAAGACGTGCAGCGGAGCAGTAAACCTCGAGGACCCAGGAAAGTGGACGCTCGTAGGTGTTATGAATGTAATCGCCAAGGCCGCATTGCAGCAAACTGTCCTTCTGTCAAGTGCTTTGAATGTGGGGACAAGGACAAGGGTCCCAAGGGCATGTCCCTGGATTTACCGACGGAACTCAGCCCCAGAACCATTGAAAGTGAACACTCATAGAACAAGACGTCACATGGATGTTCCAATGTCAAGTTCTGAGGAATAATCAGATTAGAGTTCAAGTGATGAAGAAGATAAGTCTAGTTGGGCACGGGTGTCAATAAAATCAAATGAACAGGCGGACAAGAGTTACAAGTCGAAAAGAGCGGACCAGAAGCAGGAAGCTACCATCTGAGGAGACGAGGGCAACCCACGCAGACAAGAGCTTATAAACAATGTGTGTGGAGTATGGGAGAGGTTGCCCATAGTGCAGGGAGTGATAGATTTAAAGCGCTTATGGACTTTGGTAGTACTAGTACCTTGATTAGTAGAGGGGTACTGAAGGAGCTGGATGAAGCCAACAAATCAAAGGTATGTAGATGTTCTGTTATCACTTTAAGTGGCTCTTGTAGAGTACTGGGGGAGTATGAATGAGACGAGAACCTCACTAGGGTGAAAATTGGGGGCGGTAGTCCATGTGTTGGAAGATCTAAGAAGTCAATATGATATCTTGATTGGGTGCGATGTTCTGGATAAAGTCGGTTTTCAGATGCAGGATAGCTGGGGACGTTGGAAAATGATCCTGAGAACTAAAGCGTATCATGGGAGACTAAAAACTAATGGAAATGATCATTGCGTAGAGGTAAGTTGTGTACAGGTACCCAATGTCAAGTTACTACTGTCTGAATTTTCAGATATATTTTACAGGGAGGGTTGCCCCCTACCTGTCACTGGGAAGACCAAACATAAGATAACTCTTATAGAAAACAAAGTTTTGTATCCAAAAGGCCGGAGATACCCGCAGTCAATGACAGCAATAATTAATGACCAAATAAGCGAACATTTTAGCCAAGGGATAATACGGCATAGCACCTCACCGTTCAGTAGCCCCTTGTGGATTGTCGAGAAAAAGAATTGGGAATCACAGGCTGACCTGACCTCTCTTATCGTCTAGTGATTGATTACAGAAAACTTAATGAGAATACTGTAGAGGAACGGTATCCCCTTCCCAGACTTGAAGATATGCTAGATCGCATAGTGGGAGCTCGTTTTTTTTTCTACCCTTGATCTTAAATCCAGTTACCATCAAGTGAGCATATGGGATGAGAATATAGAGAAAACAGCATTTACGTTTGGCAGAGGCCATTATGATTTCATACAAATGCCATTTGGGCTTAAGAACGCGCCTCTTAAATTCCTGCGATTGATGGATGAGTTTCTCCGAGGGCTAGGAGAAGACTATTTCCAAATAAACATGGATGATCTAGTCTGATATAGTCTTTAGACCTTCCCTATTGCGGCATATAGTCCACCTTAAAGTGGTATTTAAACCTATTCGGGAATTTGGTTTAAGGTTGTCAAAGGAGAAATCACATTTTTTTTCAGAAGAAAATACAATTTTTAGGACACCTTGTATCTGAACCAGGAGTGAAACCAGATCTGGCCAGGGTAGAAGCCATTGTGCGAGTACATCCACCAGCTAACCAAATGGAACTTAAGAGTTTTCTCGGGATGATAAATTATCATCATAAATTTCTTCCGAACACAGCTGATATAATCTCACCACTCACTCAGCTGATATAATCTCACTACTCACTCAGCTGATATAATCTCACCACTCACTCAGCTCTTAAAGAAGGGTCGGTCCTTTAACTTTACCGAGGAACATTTAGAGAGCTTCCATAGGTCCAAGAAAGCTTTAATTGCGGAACCAGTGCTAGCATTCCCAGATTTTCAAAATGAATTTATATTGACAACGGATGCTAGTGAAAGGGTGCTTGGGGCGGTCTTCATCTACATAATCAATGATTTAACTAAATGTTGCAAAACATATTACATGTACGTTGGAAATAAAACCATCTTAGATTGTATTAAGCACCTGTTCGAAACAGAGAGGATAGGAGCCGATTAAAACATCATTTTATGTTCTAAAATCGTGGAAATGATTAAAGACCCCAAGTGCCATAAAGAGTTAGTTAAAGCCTACCTTGAAGGAAATTGGGGGATACCTGAAACTCTCACTGCATTGCGTTGCAGGTATAACTAGCACCACATGCGTTGTTCAGTTAAGGATGTTTTGCAAGCATGTACAATATGTCACCGCGCCAAATACGACAGACATCCTATTAATATCCATCCAGAAGTTTCTCGTACACCAAATTCGCCGCTATTGGACATGGAGGTTGACATTTTTACTTGGGAGGATTCACATTGGCTAACCTTATTAGACAACTTTAGTAAATAAGCTATGGCATTTTCCTTGCCAATCAAAACACCTAATGCTGTTTGGGAGGAGATGTCGTGCTATGGAGTACTGCAAACCATTACATCTGGCGGTGGGAGGGAATTTCGAAACACTTGTACTACAACAGAATGTTCCGAGTTGAACATAAAATAGCATTTCAATTCTCCAATACTCTAGGGGACATCTTCAGGTTGTTCCAATTACAAAAGGGACTAGGAACTACCGCAGTAATGTCTAGAGTGGTATTGACATACAATAACACAATTCATTCTGCCACAGGGAAGTTGTATTCGACCACCCAGTACGAAGAAGGGGAGATTTGCATCTAAGAGACGCTGTCATTCACAAGCGTGGGCAACTAGCCGACATTTCCCAGTGGATGCACTCCAGACTTGTCAAAGAAAAACAAACTTTCCAGGGTGAAACGCATTTCCTTGGCGGTACCAACCATCGTCCGGCAGTCGCAAGGGGGATCAGCGCTATGAAGGGCCTTTCAAAGTGGTAGTGCTCCGAGAACACAACATAGTTTCCATTCAGGAGATAACTGGTGCTCACAGGGCTTCGCATCCCTCTCGATCCAGGCATGTAAAATCGTAATTAGCTATGTTATATGATTTTCTTGTCGTTATTATAATATGTATATATAGCAGGATTTATAGCTTGTTTTGTTTTTCATGTTCTTTTCATACACTTTAGCTTAAGGAATTGTTCTTTAGTTTCTTTATTATTATGTTTTATGTCTTTTATTTAATGAACTGAAAGTTCACATCGTGAACTGAGATGGGGGTGATAAGCAGTGTATAGGATAAGAACTATTATCAAACAAGCATTGTAATAACAGCTGATAACCACCAATGTGGAAGGTAAAAATAAATGACAGTATTATTCAAGCATTCAGAGTGTTCAATTTGTTTCTACTTCTTTCTTATTTTAATTTTACCAAGTATTTTAACTTATATATAAATACATACACATATATTCATATACACACATATATACATATACACACATACATACATATACACACATATATATATACATACATATATTAATTGAGAAAACATTAACTTCTTCTTTCCATATTTCTGCATTCTTTCCTGCATAGGCCTTCCCTTTCGGGAGTAATAGTCAGCACTTCCCGGGGTGACCAGCCCTATTGGGAGGCGAGTTCTTTCCACTTCTCCTTCCAGACAACCCTGTCCCTAGCAGCTCTCCACCAGAGGGGTCCTACGATTCTCTTGAACACTTTGCCCCATCTTTTCTTTTGACGTCTTCTTCTTCTTTGAAGGTCGTATGGAGTCCATTCTGTGGCAATTGTTGACCATCCGTCTTCTTTGTACCGAAGGAGATGTCCTGCCTATTTCCATTTGCTCAATCTTGTCATCTTCAGTGTGTCAGTGAGTCCTGTTTCTTTCTGGATCCAAGCATTTTTTATTCAATCCCTTTTCCTCACAATACTTCTTCCATTATTATTTTGCCACACCTATAGTTTTCTCTCCTGAGCTATAGTCAGTGATCACACTTGGCATCCATAAGTGTCCACTGGGCTAATGCAACTGTCGAAGACCTGCCTTTTAAGGTCAATACTTATTTTTACCTTTATGATATACCTGAGGGACCAAAACTTTTTTCAGCTGTGTGCCTATCTCCTCTGGACCTCCCTCCTTTGCTCCTCTTTTAATTCAAAGTAGCAACAGATAAAGACAGATTTAGAATTTACTTTGTTGCCTTAACATTAATGGTAAGACTTAGTTTTTGCAGCCTTAAGTTGCCATCTTGTTTCAGCTAGTAATCTCATCATCCCATTTTCCTTCCACTTTTAAACAAAAATATATTTTTTCTCTTTACGATCGCTGTATACTTGTGATAATTTTGCGGAAGGTCCGTTTTAGTGGTCTCATTGGTTTTAGTGAACGTGAACAGTTCTGTATTTATTTCAGTGCTATATGTTTGTACACTTCTTTAATTTTATTTTACATTTATTGCAATTGTTTAATTTTTTTCTCCCAATTGTTTCTGGTTATTGATTTAAAATGTAAATAAAATATTTAATGTTGCATAATGGAGTTAGCAGGAATAGGAAACTTATGGCTTCAAACTGTTTCCTTTAGTGTTATAATGAAGCTATTTTTCTTAGTTTATTGTTATTTTATTTAAGCTTTATTCCATTTTCCTGGTTAACATTTTTTGTTATTGGATGAGATTTTTTTTTTATCTTTACAATGTTCTAGAGTTATGCTTGTGGACTTGAAAATATATTGTAATTAAAAAAAAAACAATTTTTTGTCATGTTCAAATGTTACTTTAAATTTATTTGCATGTTTACTATTATGTATACCTTTAAGGTTTTTGTGTTAATTTTTATTTTTCAATCTCTAAATAATTATTTTTTTATAGGTAGCAGAAAGGGCATTATATTACTGGAATAATGAATACATAATGTCATTGATAAGTGATAATGCTCTTACAATTATACCAATTATGTTTCCTTCACTCTATAAAAATTCTAAAACCCATTGGAATAAGTAAGTTTTGATAGTTTTGCCTTTTAAAATTGTTTTTTGGTTTTATTAATTATAAATTTAGTTCTTAAAGTTGGATTGATTATAAATTCAAGTTGAATTGTAAAACAACGAAATTCAATTATTGAAAAAAAAAAGATTATTGTGTTTCAAAAATATTTTGGTGATGCATCTAATATCTTCCTAATATATTCAGTTATGAAATCACATTTTTACTAAACAAAATAAAAAATATGGGGTTCTTATCCTCATTATAAGGTCATATTATCCCTGCAATTCACGAGTATATTAAAAAATAAAAGCTTTATAAAAATTTACAATGTATTTTAAAATATTGTACTTTGTACCAAAATAAAGTTATCTATTTAACAATAAAAGTTTTGTCATATTTTTAAATAAAATTTGATATATATTCATTTTTTTTAAATTAGTCTATATTTTAAACCTGGCACTATCTTTATTTCAGTGTAAAAAATACTGTGAAATATAGCTTAAAATGATCACAAATTGAATTAAATGTTAGGAACCATATATGTAAGAAGTATCATTAATACAAATGTGTATTAAGTATTAATACAAATAAACAAACAGCTAATATTTATCATGAAGAGGCTCAGATAATACTCGGGAGTGAAATTTATTTATTTATTATAACAGTAAGAAAGAGTCTTGTATAATGACTCATTGAATATAAAAGTAATTTAGCAAAACTATATATCAAGTTTAAGACTTACTAATTAAAACTTACATAAAAAATACATTAAGGTAAAGCATTGTTGCAGCACTGCTACCTTCTTTACTATTAAAGAAGCTATGGTGTTCCGAACATTATGTATTTTTGAAATAACCTCCACTGCGAAAATATATTTTCATATCTAGATCTTATGAGGGCCTATTATTTGATTCCTGTAAGAGCACAAGTTATTCCCAAAACACCTTTAATCACTTGGTTTGGTTAATTTTAATTTACGAGATTGTGTTTCTGATTGCACAATGCAGCCCTAACCTTTCAGAGATTCATGGATGGAATATTGATTAATATGTACTGTTTTGTTATGATTGATGATGTCTTAATTGCCTCATCTAGTCCAGAAGAATACATCATCCATTTACTGGCTGGATGTTTTTCATCGTTCAGACCAAAACAGTCTGACAATAAATTCAGAAAAATTTTATTTGGGACTGACCAAAATCAACTTTTTAGGTTACCATATCACACCTAGTGGTGTTAGGCCTCATGCTGGCAAAATCCAAGCCATTGTGGATTAATCAAATCCAAAAGATGTGAAGTCACTTAGATGATTCTTAGGAATTGTAAATTTTTATTGACCCTGTACTCCAAAGGCAGCCACCAGTCAAGCGTTACTCAATTAATATTTGAATGGATCCAAGAAGAATGCCCATTCTATATCCAATGGAATGAGGAAGGCAATGCAGCCTTTGAAAATTGCAAGAATGGTTTAAGGGATCCTCTTGGTTCATTTAAAACACCAGACTGAATTATTCCTCGTCTACAATGCTTTCAACAATTGTATGGGGGCTGTGCTCTAGCAAAAGAATAATGATTATTTATTTATTTTTTTAAAATCATTTTCCCAAAGCCAGTGGAATCATTCAGTATATGATCATGAACTTTTGGTAGTATATTCAGCAGTTCACCACTTTTGAGCAGATATTTTACCTATTAGATGGCTTAATTAAACCAGCCAGTTTTCAACTGATATACATGTCTTCAAAGGAGACCTAAATGATGTCGCTGACATGCTATCACAGGTAGATACTTTAAACCCAATTCCACTAAATCAGTTTTAACGCAATCCTCCCATCAACATTTCAGTCTACCCCTCAGATGTTTACCCGTTGGTTCAGTCGTTACTAAGCCCTATAACCTTACATGCCCATCTTATACGCTGCAATGCTATAAACATAATCATGAATACGAGGAGAAGATGGTTGAGGGGTGCAGTAAAAATATAGCACAAATAAGTTTAAGTAACTTATTTAATTGTGCCAACGTTTTGGACAGAATTTCTAGCCTTCTTCAGGACTAAGAACAGAACAAGATAACAACCAATGAATACAGTAAATAAAAAAGAAAATATAAACAGAATGACATAAAGTAAATAATTGTACTGTTGTAAATAATAATAATAATAATTAAGGCTTAACAAACCCGAAGGTTCGATGCCGATACCACCAAACGCTCTCTGCATACATCCTTCCTGTGATGCCCCTCCAAACCCAATTCCACTAAATCAGTTTTAACGCAATCCTCCCATCTACATTTCAGTTTACCCCTCAGATGTTTACCCGTTGGTTCTGTGTTTATTAACATTTTAGAGATCCGCTCGTTACTAAGCCCTATAACCTTACATGCCCATCTTATACGCCGCAATGCTATACCTTGAATTATATTTACCTGGTGTAAGTCCCTTAATTCAGCGTTGTGTAATCTTTTAAATTCTGTTAATTCATCCTTTTTCGAATTGTAAATAATAAATAATAATAATTGTAATAAAATGTAAATAATATTTGAGTAAAATGTAAATAATAATAATTGTACTGTTCCCATTACTCAATCTATCCCTGATGATGACTGTACAATTATTTACTTTATGTCATTCTGTTTATATTTTCTGTATTCATTGGTTGTTATCTTGTTCTGTCAGCCCTGATGAAGGCTAGAAATTCTGGCCAAAACGTTGACATGATTAAATAAGTTACTTCAACTTATTTGTGTTATATTATGATTGCACCCCCAACCATCTTCTCGTATAAAAAAAAGGCACAGTATTTCAATTTACATAACGCAGTAAGTGTACATAACACACTTTATTTATCACCATCATCAACATGACTTTTGAGTAGAAGGTTATATATTCTTACATGTCTTTCCCAACATACGTTAATGCTGTTTATATCTATTTAAAACTTTACACAAGACCTAAGCTCTCTTATTTTAATTTTGTTGAAGCCAATCTTTCAATGTGGGATGGTGTTTGATATATTCAAACTTGTTTTGTTTGCTTGTCTCTTAAACCATCAATTTTTTATATTTAGGGCTTTCAAATAGGAAGTCTATTTATGTACATGGGCAGGTAAAATAGAGAGACTAAAAAAGTTACATATGTGGGATAGGTCTACCTCATTTTCTTGTTTCCTCATCCCTTCTCGCAGAACTCGATTAGTTATAGCTATTTGGAACCATTGAAGGTGAATTTTTTTTTTTTACTTTCTCATTGTGCTACTAGAAAGTGGCCTTTATGATTTTTTTTCTTAGTTTATTTAACGTAGCAGTTAGTGTTTTGTAATGTATTATTTCATCATTACTTCTGATTTACTTAGTTGTTTTTCATTATTAAGAGGTTCTATTAATTGGTTGGTTGGTTAATTTTTATAGCTTTTCTTTTGTATATTTGAAATGTATACAAAGTAGGAAAAATCGTACAAAAAGATACAATTTGTTCCCTAAGAAAATGAAGAAATAAGAGAAATTGTTTTTGGAGAGATTGCACTGAATTTCTTCCTGCTTCACATAATCCCCAACTATATTGTCTCATAATGTAGCTTTCCTTGTATTAATCCTTTCAATGGCTTGTTCAATTTTGTCCTCCATTACCTCATTGAACTCATCCTCATTCTAAGTAACACCTGTTTGCAGGATCCATATATTCATTTTTGATGAATGATTTCTACTTTTCATTCCTCCAGAATGCACTCATCTTATCTTACCATTTTCTCTTGCTCATTCTTAATATTACTTATTTCTTTGCTTTTTCAGCCTCTCAATACCGAATTTTCTTCCAGAATAATTTTATATTTTCACTATGATGCTGGTTCAATGGCCTTTACTGTTTCTATGGTCCTATTCCTTGCCAAAACATATGGCTGCCATTTATGTGGGGTTCTGTCGGCTGTAATACTTCCATGCTGCTTTTTTTGTATCAACTAGTACTTTTAATTTTTCACTCCTCCTTGTAGTATGCTTGTCATTTATAGATATCCGCTTGTAGCTGACTCTCAAATGCCATCCTCGATATACTTCCAGAAGTTGTCTAGACATCCATGTCCAATTTTTACAGTCTTCCTCTCTGTTCATCTTCATATCACTGTCTAATCTGAGGATCTTAAAGCTAGAAGCATTTCCACTTTCCATTTTTCAAGTTAGTGTATAAAATTACCTTTTCAGCTGCTGAAAGACACGCAGACAACATTATTGATTACTTCATATATAGCCATGACATGACACAACCACCCCTAACCACCCAAAATTAAAAATTTTTCCGAGGTTCCCACGCAATAATCACACATCCTTCGTGAATGTACACATGGCATGAGTGGTAGTGATGACTCTTTGTTGTTGTTTTATGCGTAGAGATTTATGACAATGGAAAAAACTGAAATTCGAGGAGTTATTATATACTTTGTAAAGAAAGAATTAACTTATAATCAGTCTTGCCATTAAACTGATCTATATGCAACTTTGGCAATGCCATATGTAATGCGTTGTCTACTGCCCTATTAAGAATACCACTATTTTTATTAACAATAGAATCGTAACTTGTATTTGAGGTGTTTAAATGACACTATACTAAACTTAATTCCAGAGATTGGTTAATATAATTCTTAAACTCACCTTGAATTTCCTCTGTATAAGATTTATCTTCCAAAGATTTGAGGGCTGAAGTAAAAAAGGTCCTGGCCTCAGCCTATAAAAAAATTTAATCTTTCTTTTAAAAGAATAATTTCAGCAGTTGAAATACCTGGTTTAGCCTTTTCTTGAATAGAAGTGAAAAATCCCTTATTGAGGCAATATGAGATAAAACAAGAACATCCATGTTGAATAATAGCACAAAAAAATAATAAAAATGAAAAGAAATAAACGATGAGAGTAACAAAAACACAAATTACATAAAAAAGCGAGGTTTGTGAATTTTTGGCTCAGAGGACCAAAATATGTTGAAGATTGAGTGGTCTGTTTAATTTAGACGCGGTTAGTGCTAATATAATGTAATATCCTCTTTTATGAGTAAATAGTTATTTTTTATATATAAATGATTTTTAGTATGTTTTGTGTTATGTATATATCATTTCAATCTTTTTTATTTGTAGTATTGAACCTAAAAGGAAGCTAACCAATTTTCATCAGTAAAATAGGCAGTCACAAACGATATCGTTTAAAGCCAAGACGTTGGCACGTATCCTCCAAAAAGTCTGTTGAAAGTGGCCATGTTGAGCAGATTCAAATATTTTAAAAAAATTTTTCAACTTCCCATCATAATTGTAGTTACAGTAAATTTAAGAAAAAATAGAAGTTAAGAATAAGTATTAAAGAAAATTATTCATAAAGGAATTCATAAGAATAAAATCAAAACCTTAGTGCTACAATCGATGTTAAGAACGAACACAAGGGGAAGGAAGAAAACTTGGTTTTTAATTGATTCATTGCTTAGGCACAGGTGGGAATGATGTTTCCTGGATGCAGGAGGTCCTCATCATCTTTTGTCTAGCTCAAGGGTAGACATCTTAAAAAAGAGGATATCAAAGAGTCACCCAAGAAGAGTAAGGGACTCTTTGTTTTGGATTGCCAGTGAATGAGATGAGTGAAAACTTTTAGAGGACAAATGCTCTGTTAACAGTCAGTGTTTGTTTGCTGAAAGATTGTTTACAGCAAGTGTTAGTTTGCTGAGAAAGAAGACAAAGAAAACCTTCCATCATCAAAAAAAGATTGTATAAATTGGTTAGTGTTGTACAAAATTGAATTTTAAGTATATTCGTAAAAGTAGATGTTAATTAAGCTAAGTGTCTGTTCTGATTGCCTAGAAACCCGCCCTGAGATTAAGAGTCTATAATATTATATATAATAAAATGTAAATTCTCATATTTATTTAATATTTAATTTTTTTATTTGACTTTGTCATCTTCAAAAACTATACTTTAGATATTAGAATTAAGTTATAATTATTAATTATCCTTTTATGTACTTAAAACATTTTTGATTATTACAATAAGTTGGTACATGAAGGTGGGTTTTACTATAATTGAAACATATTATGTAATTTTGAACTCTTACCTGTAAAGTAAGACCATTGTACCTCAAGCTGTACAGCTGGGATGAAAAAATGAATTTCAGAAGGAATGAAAAGGTGAAATGCTGAAAACAGTTAAAAAGATATTCTGCAACGGCCAGGAACATGGGACAGTAAGTATTAGCAGTAAGGGCATCCGGAAGCGAGTTGGTTAGAAGCCCGGTGGCGAAAAGTCAAACCTAGATAGGCGAGAGAAGGGGGGAGGAGAGCGGAAATAGCGCCAATGGTGGAAAATTTAATTTACAAACCAAACAAATGTTTTGCTGGTGTTTTAACTAAGTTACTTTATAAGGACTCTGGAAAGTTTTTGTATACCACCAAATTTTCTGTAAGATATTTAGGGAATGTGAAAGAATCCAAAACAATGTAAAAAAATATATATATTTAAAACAAAAACCTTTTGAACCTGTAATAAATGTTATTGGAAATGTGTAAAATAAAGAAATACATACGTAAATAAATTTATATACTTCAAAAAACAAGTAGTTTATAACAAAAAATTTGAAGGAGTAAAAATCCTTAAACACGATCGGACCCAGAACAATTGCTGGTGGAAGCACACTGGCTAGTGGAAGATAGCACTAAATATGGATCAGGACAATCCAAAGTGAAAGGGAGGTGCTAGAACTCTCCCTACCACTCCAAATGCAAGCCAGAAAAGTGACCTCCCTTGATGATAGCTTACTGTCATATGTGCTCCCAAGCCACCGAAGCTTGATGATAATGTATCGTCAACCATGGTCAAAATATTAAAGACATTCAAAGAAAGACACAAGATAATACAGAAACATTGGCTGGAACAATTAATTAAAGATTAATATGGCCTCATAATTGTGTAAAGTGTGACAGGAGCAAGTCTGAACTTTTTTATTACTATACCCAGATCTATTTGCTATCATTGGGGAAAAACCTGATAGCAAAACAACATGCATATGTACTTTTGTATTGGTATATTATGCTTGTTTTTTATGAGTACATTAACAGTTATTTATTACTTTAGAAAACTCAAAGGTTTTCTTATTTAAAAACTTTTTTTATGTAAAGAATTTTTTACTCCCAACTATTGTATAGTTGTTTTCATTTAAGCTATCATTCACATTATATTTTCATGTCTTTATCTGTGATTTCAGAACTATTCATGGCCTAATATACAATGCTCTAAAATTATTTATGGAAATGAATCACAAATTAGTTGATGAATGCACAAGGCAATATAAACAAGAGCGCCAAAAGTAAGATTTTTTAGTCTTTTGAATGCATGGGTTTTAAACCTAAATTAAAAAATGTATATATTTAATTTATACCACTGTTTTGTTTTAGTGGTTTTGATCAAGAAAAACTGTTGTTCAAAAAATATATATAGAATAATAAGAGTTTAACATGAATCAATTGTTAACATAGTTTCATTGGAATAATCAAATGAAGTACAGTTCTGAATTCGATTTGCTGTTTTTTGATTGATTCACTAAGCTATTAATTTCTATTTTACTTCCATTTGTTATTCTGTACCACACACAGTTGTCTATTAGAACCATTAGCTTGTTCTTGCAAAGTTTATTAGAGCGTGTGTTAATCTTAGGTTTTTGAATGCATGGTAGATAAGTGGATTGAGGATTGAATTAATATTTAAAGGTTACAAAGAGCATGAACCTCCTTTGTAAATATCTATAATACTCATTAATAATTATTCCATTCATAACAAACTGTGCTGTTTAAATTATGTATCTAATGCTGATAAGTATATTTACCCTTTCCTTCAATAAGCATATTTATCGATCATTATTTAGTTAAGCAATTTTGAATATTAGAAATAATGTGACTTATGGTAAGGAGAAATAATTTTTTTAATGTTTGTCTGTATTTCTTATTTCCATAGAGTTGCATCTCAATTTTAAACATAAAATATGCTATTTAAATGTTAATACTTGTACAAAATATACATTATTTATTAGCTGACCTTTTTAATGTATATACATACAGGGTGTCCCTCTACATGTTCAACCCGCTAAACCTATACAATTTTTGGAATTTGGAGTTGATTATCGCTGGGCCATAACTGTGGTATGTGGTTTAGCTTTTGGGGTTATTCAATTTCTTACAAGGATCCGTTGTCATAATATGATTTTCCTTGACCAGACAAGGAAACAAATGTCTTTGGTAACGATAAGGCATCCCTAAATAAATGCTTAAATTATGATGATGGATTTTTCTGGGAAATTGAATTCAAAAATAATTTTTGTTTTGGTTTGTTTGATTTTCTGCCCTGTTTGCATACAGCCCTTGGGACCAAAAAAATCTTTGATATGAGTTTGTTTTATAAATTTATATATAAGACAAACCATATA
>NW_027106400.1:2325897-2346528 GCF_000696795.3 Halyomorpha halys | reverse complement strand
TAACAACTTTTTTCTTGACTGTTATAGATATATACCTTTGTGGGTCTTGAGGAATAGTCAGTAATTCAACTATATTTAGGAGAAATTTCGCAACTTTATTGTTTACATAGTCATGTCCTACAATGGAAAAAACAAACAGTTTTTTAGAACAAATGATTTTTTCAACTAATTATTAAAAAACTACATGTACATAGTATAATTTATGATTAATAACTATTACAACTAAAACATAACTTAAAATTGTCTATTACAGTTTGTTCTACATTGCTGTGCAACTGACTCGAGGTTTTTACCAGAACTGAAAAGGGTTGTTGAAATGGAGGTAGGGTTTGTTTTGGTTTTTCCAACACATAACCGTTTTTTCTGTCAGGTAGCCCGTCTGATTTTTCTGTTTTGTATTTTGTTTATTTATATTTAGTGTTGTTAATTATGTCATATGTATTTATTAGTTTCAAGTAACATGAATTAAAATTTTGTACATCTGATTTTTTGTTGATAGCTCAATTCTTATATTTTTTTATGGTAATAATTTCTTTTAAGTTTTACTCATAGTTGTTTTTTTCCTGATGTTTGATTTTTGGTGTATCCAATTTGAATTTATCTCCTATTTGTCTAAACTGTGTGGTGAGAGCAGTTTTATCAGGTTCGTTAGTGTTGTTTATTATAGGGGTACAACTATATTTGTTTTGATATACCCTTCTTTTGAGATATTGCTCTGAAATACTAAAATAAGATTTCCCGTAGTTCTCTTCACAAGGAATTTCATACACTATATTAAATTATAGCTCTATTTTATCTTTGTCTTTCATATTGTTGTCAAGTTTGAATAAAATGGCCGTATTTTTTTATGTAATTACATAATCTGTGTAATTCAAGCATTCCCCGGCTTTGATTATTGAGGGATATTACCCGAATTACTTTGCTGGTATCGATGGAGTGGACTGTATTTGAAATAAATCAGAATCATGATGAACAAAATGAAATAAACCTCTATTCTTTTAATCTTCATGAAACATTTGATTGTTTGTGTTTTTTCCGAAAAGTAGTTACAATTTGTATTAGTTATGTTATAATTTTTATTGTTCAATACAACGATTAAGGAAAAGTATTACAATTTACTTGATTGAGATCTTCTTTGGAGCTTGAAGATCTACTACTTTATTTTCTGCTGTTTTTAGGGAATATTAATTTTTATGCCGTTTATTAAAGTTTTAGCTGTGTTGGCCTTAGGTCTTTTTGGACATTGGCTGGTATAATGTAAATATCTTCCAGAGTGGATAGGTTGTTGCCACCATTTTGTTTCTATTTATCCATTCGAGTTTCTAATTAAAAGTACATCTAAAAATAGTATTTTGTTTTCTATTTCAAATTATATAGTAAAATTTAATCTGGAAGAGTAGTTGTTAAATTAATTTAGAACTATTTCTTTTTGTTTATTGTTTGTTGGTATCGCAGTTATCGGTATCACGGTATATCGTCAACAAATTTATATATGAATGGTACATGAAATGAGATTTCGGGCATTACTGTATCTTATAAACCTTCTAAATAAATATCTGCTTAAATTGGGGAAATAGGAGATCCCATGGGGCATCCGAATTTTTGGATTTATGATTTTTCATTAAATTAAAAATACATACTGTTAAGCTACCTCAATTTGACATTGTCTCCTTGTCGGAAAACTTAAATAAAAAAAATAAATAAACGCTGGCTCGGATAAAAAACCATTTATTTGTAAATTAAATGAAATCAAAATACATAAATTAAATTAAAAACAAAATTAGGAAACTGTCTGAGAATACAGAACAAATTTAAAAATAAAAGGTCCTTCGTTTTTAGAATAAAGAAAGGATACAAAAAAACTATGTTGACTATTACTATATAAAAGACCAAAGACAAAAAAATTACAATTAAAAATAACCAAAAGACAAAATTGCTAGTTACAAATTTTCAGCGAATTGATAAACTCCGATGGGCCGGGGTCTTGAAGTCCGTTCCGAAAGGTCGGAGACGATAATCTCATCCAGCAAGGTCTAGTGACGAGTACAGCAACTGGACGACTGTACTTGGACTACTCGACTGGGCGAGTGTACATAGGCAACAAAGTCGACGGGGCAACTGTACCATGGCCACTGACCTTAGGCCACTATTTGTTGTATTGTTGTGGCTAATCCTTACTAGCCAGTATTTCACTCTATAAACATTACATGTATAATTCCGTTCATGTAAAATAAAATATACTTATCATAAAAATACATAGTGAACAATGTAATTGTTTATATTTACTGCCTCATTAAAATATTTACAGATTAATTAATATGTGGTGTTAACATAACGCCCACCAATTTTTGTCTTGGGACAAAAATTCAAAGATTAATTTACAATGATTACTTCGAGGAAAGCAATGTCAATTTCATGAAAAATAAGAAAAGATTCTACTCAAATTGAACAAACAATATCAACTGAAAGGTTTATCTGACTGAAAGATTTCTCCTGTTATCCTCCACTCCCCAACTGTACTGTTCTCTGAAAGAACACTTCACAGCTAACTTGATTGTCCGCTACCAATGGTCAAAGATCTCTTTTTATAATACAAAACAAAATTGAATATAACCTTTTAACCAAAACTTTTTCATTATTTTGTATGACTAGAATAAGTGCTCTTTAAAAAGTAATAGAAGAAATTAATATGAAACTTTTAATAAAGAAAAATCAAGTTGTAAATCACCATAAGTACAGTTTGAAATATATTGAAACATAATTCAAATTTTTAAATAAAATATGGAATCCATTTTGGATCAGAAGAACCTTATGCATGCTTTAGTGTAAAGGTATACACTGAACCAAAAAAAAGTTTATTTTCTATTAAGAAGTAACCTAACCTAATCATCTCACTATAACTCATCAATTATGTCAAACTCATAGTAGCTCCGAGCTTTAAAGTCTCAACATCAATGCTTTATATTTATTTTGTCTTTTAAAGTTCAAAGAATTGAATCGACAATAGAAAAATATATTATTTAGTATATAAAAATATAAATTACAATATATAAGAAGATGGTCAGGGTTGCGGTCAAAAGTGAAACAAAAATAGTTTACAACTATTTATTTTCCAACGTTTCGCCCCACTTTGTAGGGCTTCATCAGGGCTAAAAAGATACAAAATGATACTATGATAAGATACAATGATAGGAATAAAAATTTAAATACCCACGCACTATTATCATAAAATAAATTTGTTTGGCTTACGGCTAAAATATTTATATAATATGTGGGACCATAAAAAAAATATATATATATCTAAATATATTAATATTATAACAATAACAAATATATATTATAAATATAGTATATGTAGTTTATTTATTTATTGAATTTAAAAATTTGTTTAAAAAATAATAATGTATTATTTTATGTTGTGTGCATGCGTGTATGATTGAATTTATTGTTATGTGAGTGTTGTTTTTAATACATTTTTGTTGTACTAAGATTTGGTATTTTATCTTATTTATTCATTTGTCAAATTACTTAACACTTTATTGTTTGTTATTTATTAATCATACGCATTTTATTAATTATTAATAAAATTTTGCATGCTTCAAACATTCTCTGCGACTTGCCAATTTATATGATAAAGAGATCTCGCTCTATAATTTATTTGTTTAAATTCATTCATTTATGCATGTTTAAATTTATATTCGTAATCATAGTATTTATTTATTCAGTATTTATTAATTATGTATTTCATGACTAGCTTGTTCCACTTCACATATTACATTATTTACATGCCCTTAACATAATAGAAAAAATAAATAAATAAAAAATCGTGCTCTACCTTCAAGTTCGTATATCGTTAAAATTGTTTCCATATATTTTTTCTATTTAGTAAATCATTTTAATTTGACAAAATGGGTTTAGATGACCGATCAGATGCCGATATCTATGGGGTTGGGATTCATTCTCTGGATCATAAGCTGCAGCGTGTTAATCGAGGGCTCTTCAAGTTAAGCTCACTTGCTCACTTCACCGCCACGGACAATGACGCATTCATCAATTTTGAAGTCGATTATGACGAGTGCAATACTCTTTGGGCCGAATATAAGGAAATATGGGATGAATTAGATTCCGTATATGCATCCCAGGGAGCTTCTGAAATGCCAGCTGATTGGGATACGGGCTACGACGCAATCTGGAACGATCTGTGACAAGCCAAGGTGCGTTACCGCTAGATTCGGGCTCAACGCACTTCCACTGTTCAAACCGGGATTCGCTGCTCCGATGTGCCTGTCCCAACTGCCCAACATTCAGATCCTGAATTTCAATGGTGATCTATCCACCTGGACGTGATTTCGGGACACATTTGTTTCGCTTGTCCACAACAACTCGCATTTGCCTCCCATAAACAAGATATACTATCTAAGGAGTGCTCTCAGTGGAGAACCGCGTCGCTGCTATCCAGATTCTCTTTCGATGCCAATTCTTATCAGCCGGGCCGAGGACACACTGGTCCAAGAGTATGATAATGCAGACGTTCTCGCATCAAGATGCCTACAAAGGCAAGGAATTTTGTCCCCGTTGTAACATCTGTGTTTAAATCGTTTTCTCGCCTTAAACCCTCAGGGTCACCATGACTTCATTCGGCTATCCAATCTGTGCCGGAACTGCCTGAGGTCGGGTCACCACACTGAAAAGTGCCCTTCGAAGTTCATGTGCTCACTTTGTCACGCCAAGCATCACAGCGCACTGCAAGTAGATGTTCCAATTCCCTTGCGGCTGGGACTTTCCCGAAGTCCGATTTTGTGGGCCATACCCGCAAAATGTCCGGTCTTTGCGATTCTCTTCCGGAAGCAGTCATGGGCATAGCATGCGCCATATTGTATGCCCGCACATCTATTGTTTGATTCCAGCAGCCAATACACATGTCGAAGAATCGCTGGTTTAGGTGTTCTAGTCGACAACATCAAGGGTTCCATGAATTTAAGGCTTAATTCCATTTTGAACACTCTTGTTGTTGAATGTATCACATCCGATGTGTTCAGACATCTAGTTCCTTCAAGGGTAGTCACCGATGTGTCGAAACATGTCCTGGCTGACCCTTGTTTATATGTTCCCGGTCCCATTGACTTGCTCGTTGGTTTTGACCTATACCCCCACCTGATTACTGGTGCTCCCACCAAGGCCTTCAGGGGTCACCTGTACCTCTTACCGACTGTACTTGGAAAAGTCGTCATGGGGACTTACTCCGGGAATGCTGCACCCACCAGCATCTCACTCCTCGCAGGATGATGCAAATGTTCTAATTCGGTGCAAGAAGTTTTGAAAACCAGGCAAACACAGTCCGGTTAAACGTAGGCACCCACGCCGTCCCATGTGGGAATAAAATTGTACCGAAAACTCTTCACGCCTTCTATTCTCATGAAATTGTTTTTCAAATAGTCCTCGTTCTGTTTCCAGGATACCCAGCATATCTTCACGCCACCCAGTAACCACACGTTTTCAGTGTGTACCGACAACTGAGTCTTTTGCTGGTAAGCCTGGGCTTCTCATGGTTAGCGGTAGAAATTAATTCCCGTTGAGGGACAATAGCATTCCAGTCCTTTTCTTGGTCTGTATTTGAGCCATCTTGTAATAGATGACGTATTACTTTCGCCAATCAGCATTCTCCAATTTAACGGTCTAATTTGGTCTGTATCTACATAAAACATTTCGTACGTTATCTATTCATTTTCGCTTCTCACTGTACCCTTCATGCATGCATTTTTATTTCTTCCCTGTATTACTTAGCATTTAAGTACGTGTTCGTTTGATTTTCTTTAACATTGTGTGTATCGGTTATGTTTTCTTAGATATTTAAAAAAAAAAAAAAAAAAGGGCCCGCCTCGCCTCATAAGAGATTGTATAAGATAAATCTGATATTCCTATATCATTATAATTTATAATTATGTTTTTATCTTCATAAAGTTGAAATCTTTTTGCATGATTTATTTATTCTTAAAAGTTGTTATCGTTATTGTTGCCTGTGGGCTTTCTTATCTGGAGCCGGGTTATTACTTAATTCTGTTATGGCAGTCTGCACCTTCCTCATCTCTTAGTTTCTCTATCTTTGCATTGTTTCAATTTGTAAATATGGCTTAGCCAAATTTAGGTGGGTGGTATGTCGGATTTACATAATCTGATTTTTTTGGCTCTTCTATTTTGTATTAAGTCGGGATCAGGGGTTTCATTTTTTGATGTCATGTCTTACCACCTTCACCGGAAGACCCCAAAGACGCCATGACTGCTAAGCGGATTTCCCGAAGCAGCAGGGGAATTATTCAAAGAAAATGATTGCTCAGAGGCATCTGCAGAAGATGAAAGAGCAGAACGACACATGGGCTGAAAACCAATAACCTTTAAAGGCTTTTTCAGGACTAGCTATGTTGTATGCCGTCCCAGAATCAGCAGTAGAACTAGAAGATTGAGCTCCATCAAAATGTAAGAGTGAATGATGTATTTTTTTTACATTTAGAACAGATATTAGTATTGTGGTATTAGAATTGCATTTACCACAAATGTTTGGATAAACAATTACAAATTTTTTATCTTTTTGTGGCACTGTTGAACATTTAAACTTAAAAAAATATGAACAAGAGTACTTATAGTGTTGCTCCCTACAAAATATGCATGAGAATTTAGTATCTGGTAATGCAGTATGGAGAGAAGATAAATTCTTCTTTTGAGCAGTAACAGTTGGCTTAGGCAATTTAGAATTTTTATGATTAATCAATTATAAATGAAATGAATTCCTCAACTTGAGGCCAATCATTACAAGATAAGGTTCGCTCAAATAAAATGCGAAGGGTTTTATCCAATTTAAAAGGAACCTGATTCACCTCATAACTACCTGATTCAACATTAATTTTGAAACATTTTAAAGTTTGAACACTGACTTGATAAACATCTAAAAAGTTTTGCAGAGAAGAAGCATTAGCATGAATAGGAGGAATATCTAAGATCTGATCCAAACATTCATTAATTAAAGCACGTTTATTATGATATTTATCATCAAGTAATTTTAAAGCTTCATTATAACCTTCAGCTGTAATCAGAAAAGCCTGAATTAACTTTAGGGGTTTACCCTCAAGTAAAGAAATTAGATAATGGAACTTGGAATAACAGAGAGTGAGAAATTATTGTGAATTAAAGTTTGAAATTTAGAACAAAATATATTATCATTCTTGTCATTAAACTGATCTATATGCAACTTTCGCAATGCCATATGTAATGTATTTTCTACTGCACTATTAAGGATACCTCTATCGTTATTGACAATAGAATCTTTACTTATATTTGAGGTATTTAAATAACACCATACTAAATTTAATTCCAGACATTGGTTAATGTAATTGATTTATCTTCCAAAGATTTGAGGGCTGAAGTAGAAAATGTTCTGGCCTCAGCCTCTTAAAAAATTTAATCTTTCTTTTAAAAGAATAATTTCAGCTGTTGAAACACCTGGTTTAACCTTTTCTTGAAAGGGTGAAATGGTTATGTGAAGAGGGAATACATTGTCTACTGTTCTTTGACAAATGGCAGAAATGCAAATAATTTTGTAGTGAACAGTAAACTATTAAACTGAAACTGCCCTACAAGGAAAGTGGAAAGTATAAGAAAATTCCATAAGCTTATCTACCTTTATGCCACCTCCCAGCGGCTAGTAAGGCCCTGAAATATGTGATTGTCAATAGCCTCAAGCCAGTCTTAAGTGCTGCGAGATACTACCCGGTTAGATTATTGGCTAAGGTATAGAGCTGGATCTTTTAAGGTTTTGATGTTGAGGATATTGATATTTAAATAGGATATCATAGGAATATCAATGTCAAATGTTGATATCAAAATGAAATGCTGGAATGAACTGCAATTATTTTAATATAGAGTCTGTGGAAGATACAGGATAGAGGGTTCCTTGCCATGGCCTACAACCTGGTGGTCATTGTTGCCAAGAACTGCAGAGTCAGACTGAAGACACAAGTAGAGAGGGGTGTCAATCTCGTAGCATAGTGGGATATAAGGAGAAAATTGAGTATAGGTAAGCCCCAGTCCATTCACATAAGAGGTTCCATGGAGCTTATTTTGTCACCCCAGATATGCAAGGAGAAAAGGTTTGACCATCTATCACCTGAATCTGACTTCTGGATAACGGATCTGTTTCTGGGCCTCAGGTACCTGCCACAATAATCATCTTTATAGGTGTATTGGTTGTAGCAATGGCCTTCTTCCTCAAAGAAGATGGGAACCATCAAATCTGGATTTTACTAGTTTTGATGCGCCCTAGGTATTTTATTTCACTATTACCCTTCGTATCTGATGAGCATTCTCCTACCTATCTTACCTGGGGAGGTGCCTCAATGGAGAAACAGCAGCCTTTCATGGGATTATTATTATTATTTAAGAATTTCACACTTTCTTGGCTATTGCCAGAAATATTAATTTATCAGGGAAACTTTCTAACGATGCTGGCTGTGTTGAGGAGAACTGCTTCAAATTTTTGACTGAGCAGATGGTATTGTCTGGGATAAGCCAGTTGCAAGATATTATCACCAGATATACGTCTGTGTGCTCCAGTTTATAAAGTTGCCAAAGTGATATTTTCTAAGCTTTTCCAAAATGGTTTTATTGATATTCTCATCTATTGGAACAGCAATATCAATAGCATATCCATTTCTTGCCTTTTGTTTTATTAAGACTATGTCTGGTCCGTTATTCCCTACTGTGTGGTTACTCCATTTGTCGATATTATTATTGGTGTTCCTACTACACATTTCAGATGGTACAACTCCTTTGTACCATCCTTTGTCCTTTGCCCTTGGTATTGAGTTGGTAGACCACCTTGCTCCTTCAAATTATATAATATAATGGGAACAGTGCCATACAAAACCACAGGGGGCTAAAACAATCCCCTCAGAATTTTAAATTGGTTATGGGCATGGGTAGGGCCAATTTTCAGTGTAGTTATCCAGCCTACCATTGAATTTTAATGATGTCTGTGTACTTTAGGTTGAACCTTATAAATTTCTATTACTTTGAGCAGCCAACTGTGTGGTACAGAATCAAAGACCTTATAATCCACACTATTGAAAGATTGACCTGAATTTTTGAAACTTTTGTAGCAATTAAAAAATCTATTTTTTGCAACCTCTAGCCCTTTTTTTTTCAAGTAAGGTGTTAATATTCCATTGAAGCCTTTTTTTCCATTGTGGTATTTCCCCACAATCTGTTTAAGTTTTGTTTTTACTAATATTCTCTATTTTCATTCCAAGTCCTAAAATAACTTGTTATGACAGTTGGGTCATTCCACATCAACTCAGCATACTTTTGAACCTTACTATCTCTGATTCTCTTCAAATTTTTTCACAGATATGTAGGTATAAACTTGGTATTGATACATAAGGTTGAAATTGATTATTACAAATAAGCTCCCATACAAAAAATTCAATGCATCCTAATTTATTTAACAATTTCTGGAATTATTTCTTGAACCTTGGTTTCCAACAACCAATAAATAAAATATGATCTTTATTATTAATAATTATACATAGTTAGAAGTATCTTTTGCATTGTAACATTGATGGGCAATACTTTATCAAGAAACATACGACAACATTTTTATTTATTTTTATCCCCCATCTTCAACTATTATTTTACCATTTGAAATATATATATATATATATATATATATAAAAGCTGCTCGAAAAAATTTGTTTGTTTACAACATATATTATTTTGTTGGTTATAATTTAAAATATAATTTTGATATGGATAAATACTTCTTCCAGGAGTCTTTCACAATTCTTTTATACAAATACGACAAGAATATGATTTAAAATAAACAAACTTAATAGATGTGAACAAATAAACAGGTAAGAAAATAGGTTTAAATAGTTAGAAGAAAAAAACATTGAAAACAAAATATTAATATATGCTATATTAAATAATTACTAAAAATAAACATCATTGGTAATCCAGGAAAACCAAATATAACCAAACAAAAACCTTTAATATCAGGTTTAAGAGAACCTCTATCACTGCAATGGGAGTGATGCTTTTGGCATTAATCATAAGGCATGCCAGTCCTTAGAATTTCCCTAGCCAAGCCCGTGATTTGTTGGCCGTATCCTTATGCCTTGTCCTTTCAACATGACGTTGCCATTTCAGTTTACAGTCAAGGGTATGTTAAATGCGGTGGTCTGACTACGACGTTCTGTCTATTAGTGAAGACACAAAGACTGACCATTTGAGGGTTGATGCCGAGGCCACCATCCATTCATGAGGTCTACTGATGTCCAAAGCAATCCAGCAATTGTCTCTAGTTTTAGAAATTTGCCTCCTATTAGCACATCGATATCATCAGCATATCCCTACGTATAAAAACCTGCAGTATTTGATTTAATCAGCAAGGTGTCATCTACCAAGCACTACAGGAGAGGAGGTAGTACACCACCTTGTGGACAGCGGCCAATGGGCTTCATCCACAGTTTGGTGTTACCCAACTCTGATGTGAGCTTTCTTCCTTCCAACATCCATTTGGAAGAAAGCTGTCTCACCCCTTTAGTTTCCATCTTAAAGACCCCTAAAAGCCAGCTTCCTCTTCCTTGATGCTGACCAACGTCTACCCGTTGACCTCAGGAATCCTGGAGTTTTGGAAACCAATTTTCCTCAGGAGAATGTCTCCCTCTATCCTATCACCAAGAGAGAAAATTCCCACCCTGGTGGTTCTCCTAGACTGACCTGAGAGTGACCTTTCTAGCTATCTGAGACAGCCAGTCCTTACCCAGGCTAGTTGTCATATAGTACTATGCACCCTCCAAGATGGAAACTGTAATTACTGAATTTGAGGTGTGTACCCCCTTGTTCCAACTGATCCATGATATGGACCAGATGTCTTTGGAATTTGCTCTCGTGTGAGCTGAACGGATGTATATCCGTTTGGTATGATAGCTACTTTGTTGCATCCAGCAGCATTGGCATATGATGGTCTACTTGGACCTCCTCTCCTTGGAATCTTTGTCACTGGTGCAGAGGTCTCTGGGGAGGATATAATCCACTTCTCAGTGGATGGTCTCGGTCTTACTTGGCTCCGGCCCCTATTGACAGAAGTTAAGGGACTTGGTTGTTCCTCAGTGTTTTAAGACCAACCTACCAGCCTATTTCCAACCCTCGTGGATGTTCCAGATCCCAAAGAGCTCTGGTCCCTATCAGCCAAAGCTGAAGAGCCTGACAGCTTCCCAATATTCTGATACTGGTCTAAATCACTAAGCTCTCCCTCCACAGCAGATCCAGGTCCAGTAGTGCTCTGTTACCTGTCAACCAAGGTTGAGGGGCCCTGAAGACTCCCAGTATCCTGAGATCGTGATGAGTCTTTCTTAATAGCGCATTGTTTTCTCATCTGCCATTTCGTCTAGGATCTCCACCACTGATGTCACCACCTATTCCCTCGCCCCCCCCCCTGCTGCACTGTAACATTGCTCATGTTTTCCAACTGTGGCAAGTGAGCTACTTGTGGTGTCCTGGGACAGTTCCAACACTGGCCCTGACATGTCCAAAAAACCTGAGAACGCATCCTCACCTGAAAAAAGGAAAGAAAACTTATAATTTTTATCTGGGTTCATTGTTGTTCCTACAAGAATGAGGGTTCTTAAAAACCACTGCAGGTATTACCCCCTCTCCCTGCAATGGGCATTGAATACGATGGGGTGTGCTAGGTGCCCCAAGTTGTCATTTAGAGACAGTATATTTTTATACAATTTATCCTCTCCCATTCAACCTCAGCTTGAGCTCCCTCTTCTTGGCTTGGGTGTCCAAAAGGGTCTGTCATGTCTATCAAATTGATAAACATGACAAGTCCCATTAGACTCCTCAGGGGGACACCACATAGAGGTGATAGTAGGCGTTGATAGGGATAGGGAGAACTGGGAATCCTTAAGCAGTGAGTTGGGCACTTTGGTCTTATTCATCCGCAAAGAGTGGGGGAGACTCCCGCATCCATCTCCCTCTTTAGTCCTCCTGTTACCCTACCCATTACCTCCATTCATGCTGCAGGTTAGAAATTCGCCTTTGTTGTAGAAATAAAATTCTGTTTTTACATCTTTTTCAAACTTATCTTGATTTGTTTTTTCTTCTCATGATTATATTTTTTTTCTTGGAGTGGAACTACATGTTTTACTATCCTTTAAGGCTCTCTGGAATGATGACTGACTATTCCCAGTTGGGTTTTCTTAAAGTCAATATTTTTCCCATTAATTACATATGCCAAAGGTTTAATAAAATTATACATGTTCCTAATAAGATGTAGGTAGTTGACCATAGATTAATAAGTAGATAAGATGGTAGGGGGGATTCGTTCTGCAAAAAAACACAAATAAACAAAAAATTATTTATTTGTGCCAATGTTTTGACTTGATTTTCAGGTCTTCATCAGGCAGTTTTAGTCAGGGATTCTTAAACTTATTCTTGTAATTATACCTATCCAGTTAATGTTCTGTTTCACTTTCCCAGGAATTTATATTTACTTTTTTTTTAAGGATTTAGAGTAATTTCTTTTCTGTGATATATCATTTTCTGTTATGTTAATTAACTTGTCTTCTTCATTTTGTAGATGTTCTTTTATTGTCTTTATCTCATTCTGTTGATAGATAAAAGAATCTTTATATTTTTTTTTCTGCACTCAAATTATATACTTAAAATATTATCCTGACCTTGAAATAAAATATTTCTTATACGTTTAGTTTGGGTTGTATGTTCTTATAGGTATTATCATGCTGAAATTACTCACTAATTACTTACTTTACTGTTTTTATTTTTCATTAATCAATTCCTATAGAAAAGATATCAGGTTACTATTTTTCATTTATGTAATTTCCATGTTATAGATAACTTTATTTGGTCTTTTTAGGTTAGTACAATAAGTTAATTTTTTGTTTTAATTAATAAGTAATTTGTTCTGTGTTTTATAAACAGAGAAAAAGATAAACAGAAGGATCGTGAAGACCTGTGGGGTAAAGTGGAAGATTTAGCCATGAAAAACCCTAACTATCAAGATATTTACATTTCTGATTTATGTAATTGTTCGTTTGAAAACAATAATTCACCTCCAGAAAATGATGAAGTAGAATTATCCTATGAGAAAATTGAAGCGGAAGTCAAGGAGGTTTGTAATATTTTTTTGTGGCCAATCTTTGAACATAAAACGTTTTTGTCATTGTTTAGAGCTAGCGACAGGCTTTGTCATTTGAGGATTATTCAACATTTTAATCTGTTTACATTTATCCCAGTTTTAGGATGAATTTGTTGTCATTATTTGATGAAATTAGTTTATAATGGAGATATATTTGACCATTGATATCAAGGAGGCGATGGAGTTAATTTCAGAAATAATATATACAATACTGATATATACTGTTTACTGTATGCAGTTATTTTGGCCTAACTTATAGGTCTTCATCAACTCTAAGAAAAACAAGATAATAAAATAGTTGAAATGAGAAGAATAGATGTAGTGAGATTACATAGTGAAGTATGAAAAAATTTAAAATAGTGTTAATAAAAATATAGAAGTTATTCAAAACAAATAAATATAAATTTAAAATAGTAAGTAATGTTGTTTGTAATAGTGAGGAATAAGGAAGTGGGAAGGTGGTTAAATATGTAACGGAGAACAAAATAAAAAATTAGCATCATTTAAAAAGTATAAAATTACAACAGATTCTTAAGAGAAGTATATATAACATAGTAAGATAACTAAAATAAATAAAAAGCTTATTTGATTATTCACTAGTTCGCAATAGGATAAGAAATTTTAACATATTTTTCATGAGTAGCCATCTAACAGAAGGCCAAGGAAATAAGGTGCAAGTGGTGCCCAATATTATTTTTAAAAATCTATTGCTGATAATCCTTTCTTTAATTATTTTATATTGAATTTTTCTTTAGCTGCTTTTTTATTGTGTTTATTTTTATTTACAAATCCTTATTTTTCTCCTTCCTATGCTAGAGCTTAGTACATCAATATTTCCTTAGTCTTTTACTAAATACTCTCCATGAATAGTATATTAAAATTTTTCATATTGTAGCTATCCGGTCTAGAATCAAGTAAAGTTCTCTTTTTTTTATTATCCTTATCTATTATATACCTCTCTCTCTCCGGTTCTTAACATTTTTAACCACTCCTCCACTTCCTTGTATATTAACAATCACTCATTTGATATTTCAAAATGTTACGTTATTTTGTCTTATATCACTTCATTATTTTATGAATACTGTTTTAATTTTTTTAAAAATATATCATGTAATCTTACTACTGTATTTATTCTTTTCATTTTCATTATTTTTGTCTCTCATTTTTCTTAGCCCTGATGAAGGCGGCACATCTATAGCTTAAGTCAGAACAATGGAAAACATTTAACATTATTTTTCAGTACTGTGTTTTATTTCTGATTGCACCTCCAACCACCACCTCCTTACATTTAGTTTAATTTATCCATAATAAAATTATAAAGATTCAATCTTAGTAGATTATTTTAATCCGATCTATTTCTCTATTTTTATATTTTATTTACCTTATTGACAATTTTCAATTGCAAAAATCGCTAAAACAATGTGTAATCAATGTATATAGGCAGTCTTACTGAAAACAAATAATTAGAACTTTCAAGCCATTAAATTTTGTGGGTAGAATATCATTTATATGTTTTATCAGTTCGATTATCATATTATTTTGAGTTTGTTATTTCATTGATTGGTTTTATGTGAGTTTATGTTCTCTTATTTCATTGTTAGGATTATTGATTTCAGATGTTTTGTATTGGAAAATTATCTGAGGTATAAGTTCTCCTTTTCCCTTTTAAATTCACTTAGACATCTCCATATACATATTCATTTAATTTTCAGGTAAAAATAAAAATAAAATTTGGATATCTGAATTATAAAACAATCTAAAAATATTTAATATCTCTCAATATTTAAATATCACTCTTTTACTTGTCCCAGGTAATATTTCACTAGTTCTGATTTTACATCTTACATCAGATGGTATGGATTCCATCCCTCAGAAACATGTATAAAGAGTGACTCTGAGGAAGTGACATTTATGTATCCCTGAGCCTGTCACCTTGTATAGAGCTCAGTCAAATTGAAAAAAAAAATAGAGTTGCCTGTTTAAGATTGGAAGGCCCTATTTTGAAATCTTGAATATCTGTTATAGAACTCTTAGATCCTTCATTTATTTTACTAGTTATCAGAAGTAGGGTTGCTAAACAGACATATATTTTGCATTTATACATAATGTTTCTTACTCCCTGTTCATCCCATTTTTTTTTCGAGAGTTTTGAGAATTGAAAATGAAACTTGATAGACTTGCAAATGAAATTTCTTTTGGTGGTGAAGTTTACTTTGTTACCTCTTCTAGTTCTTCTTATCTCTGATATTTTCAATGAAAATAAATATTTTAAATGAAGGACTCTCATAAAGAATCTGATATTAGAATGATTTTATATTGGTGATTTTTTTTAGTCCTTATGCTCTAAAGGCATATATCACAAAACATCTTTTTTTTAATGGTTTTTGATGATTTGTTTCAGAACAATGCAAAAATCAAACATGGTTATTTAAGAATTCAATTTCCCATAAGAACTCAGAAATTACAGGGGTTTTTGGCAAAACTCAAATGAAAATATTATGCATTTTATTTTTCCCAGCTGGCCAAAGAGAATTAAATTATGTGGAGGTATTCTTATGAGAGAGAAGAGAGAAATGCTTTATTCAGCCATGCTGCCCAATTACATTAGGTTGCTACACTACACAACATACCAATCAATCCAGGATTGGACATCTACACAATATAAATATATATATATATACACATTCATATGTTATAACAAAAAAAATTGTTGTCCCCCTTTTTTCCTCACAATCAGTGCTAGTCTACAAATCCTAATACTAAATATAATACTAACTACAATAATATTTTGGTTTATTTCATTTCATGCATTTTAATTCTCTTTTCTTTCTTTACTTGATAATTCTGTTCTCCCTATCTCACTCTCTCAGACCTCCCATTTCCTGTGATCTGCTATCAATGTTCAATCTGTTAAACAACTTTATCATCAGATAGAAATGTGGAGCCAAACCGAGTGAGTCTTCTTTTGAGTCTCCTTTTCCCTTGTAGACCAATATTATGCACCCCTGGCGCAAAGGCTCTGGTACATACCCCACCTTCAGCACGATCTCCACAATATACTTAATGTGTGTTACTTCAAAGTATTCTATTGTGTGAACCAACACACCATCCGGCCCTGGCGATGAGTCCAATGATGTAGACTTGATAACTTCCTTCACTACCTGAACATCAGTGGACGTCAAATTTGGCATCGGGGCGCATTTCTCGTAATCCGCATATTTATGGAGATTCTCTTTTTCGAAGAGGCTTCTAAAATGCTTTTCGATGTCAGATATCAGTGGCATTGCTTGGCAGCGTCGGCGTTCATTATGCTCTGTACCACTTTTTTTCTTTGATTGTAATAATTATATTGAGCTAATTCATAGTGGTACTGCTCCTGCCGATGGTTCCTATCTCCCTTGTTAGCTCTCTGGGGATTCGATACCTTCCCCTCACCCTTATCGGCCATTTTGGTTTTATTCCTTCTTCTCATTTTGTAGAATTTAATGGCAGGGTGCTGTGGGCCTAGCAGTTTGGTGTTAATATTTTTAAGAAAATTCAAAAACCGCTTACTGCTTTGTCAAAATCTGCAGAGTTGAATTCTTTTCCTTTCATAATATCCTGAAAGACAACCAACCATTTACTTATTTCTAATTTGATATCCTCCTTCTCTCCCTCTCCAACTTCCTGATCTCTTGAAATATTAAGTAAGCCCCTTATTTTTTTGTTGTTTTCCTCCCTGGAATGTTTTTCTGCTATAAGGGTCCCAATACCTTTATCACCCTTAAAAGCTAGCCCACAGATTGGACAAACTTTATCAATTGTCTGTGGGGGAGGATCTTGTTTGTCCTTTTCTATTTCCGTCTCATTATTTGTCTGTGGGAACGCAGGCAATCTTGGGAAGATATCAGCCATTGATAACGCTTTGCCCAATACTACGCCCTTCTCATCCTGCCACTCAACCTTGACATACTTTTTTCCGCCATCTCCAGTGGGATCCAGACATCACAGAGACAACCCTTGCTACCTGAACAGGGCCTCCCGATCTTGGAACCCATCAAAAATCAATATCATAGAGGACCCATTAAAAAACAATATCAACAGCATATACTGAATCTCCTAATTTGAAAATATGGAGACAATAGTATCAAATGCTGAGGAAAAAAACAAAAGCGATTATTAAAAAATAATTATTAAGATATAGAAAAATATGATAAAAGTTAACACTATAAATAAATAAATTGTTAAAATTGGTTAAAACTATGTGAGTCATTAATCTAAAATATAAATACAAACATTTAAAATATAGGAATATGATAAAAAAAAATCTTAAAATTTGTTAGTCGATTGATAATAAGTTAAAATTTAATAAATAATAATTGGTTTTAATGTGTTAGTCAATAGACAAAAAAAATATACACAAGTATTCAATAGAATTGGTTAAAAACAAATACATAAATTCAATGAGATGTAAAATCCATCTGATTATCCTCCCATACCCTATCCACACCGCTAAATTTATGAATGTCTATTTATCTCTGCACATTAATACTTCTACTGGAAATGAGAGTTAACACTTGAAAGAGTATAAGGAAAAAACAATTAATCATAATTTGATTCAAAGTTAAAAATGAATCCCCTATCATGAATCAATAAAAAACCAAAACAAATAAATGAGTGGGGATTTGAAGAAAAACACTTAAGCTAGGAGAAAAAAGAAGAAAACAATGGTAATAAAACTAGTTACACATACCAAAAAGTCAACAAAAATCAACATCATTATAATAAACAATACACGGTGTTGGGCTACTCTGATAGACGTTAGTGATCTAATGTCATTGACCTCAACCGCCACAGCTAGCTGGCACTCCAGTATGGAGGGGACCTGCAGGTTTAAACCCTCCGTCTGATAACACGTGCCGTCCCGGTTTAGTGCTGATACTTCTCATCTCCCTAATCTTCAAAATCTATGCCCGATTTACACAAAACTCGACAGATCACTTTCTTGCCTCACTATCTTGCCTTATGCCAATTTTTAATCAAATCGGACAAGAAAAACCAATTCACACATGAGGACAGCGTGGAGCCAATGTGTAGAGCTGAACTCCCGAATATTTCTCAAATGATTTTTTCTTTGTTTGTTGGATTTTATGCCTTCAAGAAAATCACCAAATTAAATTTTTTATGGGGGGTCCTTCATTAAAAATATCTCTTTTCATCAAAAATCCCAGACTTAGGTGTCCTTGTGAAGAACTGGAATAGGTCGAATTCACTACCAAAAAAACTTCGTTCTCTATAACAATAACATACCAAGTTTCATTTTGGATTTGTCAGGATTTTCAGAAGAAAAAGGATTGAGCAGAGAGTATGTTCATACCCTCATTAGAAAGAAACATAGTATCCAATAAGTTTTTTCCTTTGAGATTTGCACATCACTGCAATCAGAAAATTATTTTAATTTAAATTTGTTGTAAAAAGTAAACGCAATCATTATATTAAGTTTAATTTCTTAAAATGCAGTCTATTATTCATTTGCAGTGGTTAACCTATTAGAAATGCAGTAAGTTATAATTTTTTTGGTTAGTAAGATAATATATTATTTCTGAGAAGAAAGAAACACCTTGGATAATATATAACGTTTCAAGGCATCTGTAATGGTTGTTAGCAACACAGGTTATAGTCTATTTTACTTTTTTGTAAAATTATTATTTTCGTTAACATTTAAAAATATTTTTTCAAATGTACATTCATTAAAATAAAGTTTATTAAATTTAAAAGTTTTTAGTTATATATTTTTTACTCCTTTCTCCAAGAAATGTTATTTTGTTCTGTGGATACAGCCTTCAGTGATAGAAAAGATTCCATTACCTAAATGATTTTAGTGGGTAGGTAGGTTTTTCTGAGGATTTGGAAACTTTATAATTTAAAAAGAAAATGAATACATTTTTATTTATCTTAATCTATGCCATTAATTCTCCTAACACATTTAATTTAAATTTACTGAAACTTTATTTTTTTTAGTTGCTTATGAAACCAAAGAAAAAACCCACTAAGTTACTAAAGAACATGTTTCATAATGTGATCTTTAGCTCCAACAAAAATTGTCAAAACTAATCAGTCTAAAAAAATGTATTTTTTACCCCTTCACCTTCAGTGGGACAAGATATCCCAGTGGGCGCTTTGAATTGTGTGTAAACTTATTGAACTGTATTTCTGCTGGTAAACAGATAACTACCTGAAAGTTTGTTTTGTTTTTTTTTGGCAAAATTTTCTTTAATTTACTTCTTTATTTTCTATTGATTTCTTACTTGTAACTGGGAAAACATCAGCGTAACCATAGGAGAATCAGTTCCTTAGCTTCATTAAGATATTTTTTTTAATGAGGTGTAGGTAGTTGACCGTAGATTGATGATTGGAGAAGTTTGTCGGGGGGGGCTTCAAACTCAGGTCGAAACGTCGGCATAAAATAAATAAATATGGTTTTTTTATTTATTCTTGTTCTTTGCTCACCGGGGTGCGGTCGACAAACTTCTCTAATTATAAAAAATAAATTATGAGTGCTTTAATAAATTAACTATTTGGGAACAGGCTAGGGATAGGCTTTGTTTGTCTGTTTTGTGATTGACTGGAGAAGCTTCTAATTGTATAAAAATGCTTAGGGATAACAATTGTTTGTTGTGGTTAGGGACAGAGGCTAGTATGGAGGTATTGTCAAAATCAAAAGAGTGTTTGAGTATTAAGCTCTGTTCGGATAATCTTGAAGCCGTGGAATTATGGGAAGAGACAGAATATTTGTGCTGGGTTGTGCGGTCTTTAAGCAATTTTTTTGTTTCGCCAATGTAGGATGCATTACAATTAGAAGTGGAACAGGAGATATGGTACACAACATGGGAACGGTATTGAGGAGGAATTGGATCTTTAAAATTGGTGTAAATAAAAGACAGTTAGTTATGGGTTTTGAAGGCTAGGCGGAGGTTAGGGATGGAGGAACGTAATTGTTTATGAATGTTATCTGTAAGGAAGGGGATGTAAGGTAATGATCTGTATTGGGGGATGGAAAAAGATTGTAGAGAATTTTGTGAAGATAGGGGGGTACGGTTTTTATAAGTGTAAATGAGTTTGTCGATGATTTTAGGAGGGAAGTTGTTGTTTAAGAAAATTTGTTTAATGCAGAGATAGTTATTATCATGTAAATGGGAATCAGAGAGGGAAAAACCACGATGAATAAGATTTATTAGATTTAAACCACGATCTTATTGACTTCAGTTCTATTTTTATCATTGGTATTTCATATCAACTGTTGTGTCATAACGGTCTTTCTTGACAGTTACGTTTCTAGCGAATCCTTTGTCTGTCGCCCACTCTGGTGAGGCTTTCTAAAAATAAAAAAATCAATCAGTTTTAGGCATACCTTCTATGCCATAACGTGAGTCTCCTTT
>NW_027106400.1:2321317-2325847 GCF_000696795.3 Halyomorpha halys | reverse complement strand
GACGTTTCGACCTGAGTTTCAGGTCTTAATCAGGGCTATAGAACAAAAGAGATAACAACAACATTTAGAGAAACATAAAATTGAAAAGGAATAGTAAACAAACAAATTTGGAATTATACAAAATATTGAATTGAATCATAAATGATAAAAAAATTGATAACTGATAATTGGTATAAATATAGTATAGTAACAAATTGATTGATAATCGTGGAATTAGAAGTTAGTTGATTGTAAACAGTGAAAGATGAAATATTATATCATGTAGGTAAGAAGATATGTATAATATAAGATATGCAAGTAGTGTCTAAAAAACTGAAAAAACAAGTATTGAATCTACAAATTGAACAATATGACAGAAAATTAAATATAGTGAGTGACTTATATTTGAATTAATAATAATAATAATCTTTATTTATTCTGGGATTGATCCCTTTAGAAGAATTTACAGGCGTCAAAATTAGGCTTTAGAGCCTTAGAGTAAATTACAAAATAGAGATGAAATTACAAGATGTCATAAAATAAAATAATACGATGAATTTAAAAATATACAAATAAAAACTATAATTAACAAAATATATAAAATAATGATAAAACAAATAAAATAAAACCACTTGTCATATCATAAAACATGAGATGACTTCTGATAGTAAATAAAAATGATAAAAAAATCAAACACAATTAAACTAAAAATTAATAAATGAAAAAATATAATTTCTGCTAGTGTACATATTTACAATTATAAACGAAGATCTAAGACATAAAATACAGAAAATATATAAAGCTTTTTTGAAACTTTCAATTGTTATTCTTCCGGAATTGGGTGGACAGAAGGTAGTCGAAGATATGGGATTTGAAGATTGGAAGGGTATTACAACTATGAATAAAGGAGGGAATAGAATTCCATAGGGAAGAGGAACGGATGAGGAAAGATCTACGAAAGGCTGCGGTTCGATGGGCAGTTACATATAAGTCTGAAGGCCGTGAGCGGGTATTGCGGGAATGCACTGAGGACTTAAATTGAAGGATATCTGAGATGCACGATGGACGGCGGGATTGGATAACTTGATAGAGAAAGTAAGCTAGGAAATATTTACGACAGAAGGAGGGGTAAAGCCACTTCAACTATTCATAAAATCGGGTGACAGAGGCATCCCTGAGGACCTCAAAGATAAATCGTACAAAGCAATTTGTATCTTTTTAGCCCTGATGAAGCCCTGCAAAGTGGGGCGAAACGTTGGAAAATAAATAGTTGTAAACTATTTTTGTTTCACTTTTGACCGCAACCCTGACCATCTTCTTATATATCAATTTTTACGGTCAACTATATATACATATATACAAACCAATTATTTAACCGTTTTAATTTGGCTTTGAGATCCACAGAGACACCCCCGTAAACCACACTGCGAACTAAAGCAGTTTTCCAATGAGAAGGAAATGTGGCATTTTGCAAGGAAAAATTGTATATATGATAGAGGATGGGAATAAGAACTGGGAGATTGGATTTAATCAATTTAAAAGGAATGTTGTCTGGTCCATGATCTTTGGTATGGGATCTTAGAATGGTGGATAGTAGTTCTTCATAAGATATGTGAGAAAAAAAGAAGTTTTAAGGATTGAAGGTGTTATTTGGAATTTCAGGAAAGGTTGATGGGTCAGTTGCATGGCATATGAAATGGTTGTTGAGATCGTCAGGTGTTATTGGAAGAGAGCTCAGGTCAGATTGAAGGGATTCATAGGAAAGGAGGTCCAGATTACGGTATGATATGGTTAATTTTGGAATATTTTGGGAGTAAAACATTTGACTGGTAGGTCGTACGATATTTGGATCAGATCATGAGATGAGAGGAAGGGAACGGGGTGCTGGGAAGAGGAAAGGATTTTTAGAGGAGAGTCACAGATAAAAAGGTCTAACCAGGTGTTTGAGTATTGTGTGTGATGAGTATGAGAACAAGGAACGAGGTAAAGATTGAGGGAAAATATTACGTCAATAAGAAAGGATTTATCACTGGATTGAGAGAGCATGTTAATGCTGAAATCACCAGTGATGATAACATTGGAATAAGTGGAAATGAATTGGACAAGAGAGGATTGAAAGGTATGATCGAGTGGAAATCGGGAAGGTCGATAAACGATAGCAAATAACAGGGAAGAGGATATGCTTACAATTTCAACAAATATGTATTATGTATGAGGAATGATAGGAGAAGGGGAGTGAAGTAGGATTTTGACCTTGAGACTAACATGAACGTACAACCCAACACCTCCAGTGCGATCAGATCTATCGTGGTGAAAGTGTAATTGGGAATAGATACCTGAGAGGAAGGAATAAAGAGTTTAAGCCAGGTTTCGGATACTGCTATTATGTGGTAAAAATTATCTAAGGAGTACTGTTTAAATTCATCGAAGTGGGCAATAAGAGATTGTGCATTAACGTGACAGGAACTGAGGACATTAGTCATAACTGTGGGGTGGTAAATGGAAAAGTAAGAAAAAGGACTGTTACGGTTATATAGAGTGTAACGAAAATAGTAAATTGAAGGGAATTTGTTGCTCGAGTTATCGAAATTTGAAAAAAATAGTCAATAAAGACTGAGTTATAAAACATGGAGATATAAATAGAGAAAATTCTATAAGTGCTATTATTGAGGTGTTGAAAAAAATGAAAATAAAATATCTTCTATACAAAAAAAAAAATGAAAACAATATTGTGGTGACTTGGATACTGAGTTCAACTGACGAACGAATCTTACTATAATAGAGCCCGGGCCTCCTTCCTTTTTTTTTTTTTTTTTTTGAGCCGTACCGCGTGGTCCAGATCATCCGGACACAGTTTCACGCCCAGGCCTGCACCAATACTGAGAATCGTTCCGATCACGGTCTCTCCCTTCTTCTCCGGGATGCCTCCAATCTCTAGTGTTTTTTAGGTTATTTTGCTCCGTCTGATTAAGTCTACCCTCTAGGTCCGATAATTTAACTTTGAGGTTTTTGTTTTCGACAGATAATTCCTCCACTTTATTTTTCTGCTGCTCCAGGAGGGCTTCAATTTTCTGTAATCTTTCCATGTTTTCTAAGGATAGCTCCGCCTGCTTTTGAAGAGAGTCTTTTATGTCTTTCAGCTCTTCAATGCCCTGAAGCTTAGCCTTCATTTCTTTAACCTCTTCGATTAGGCCCTTTAAGAGATGAATCATTGCCTTTTAAGGTGCTAGACCCTAATTCACATTCCGCACAAATCCATTTTTTAATAATATCTGGGTCTGAGCTTTCAACTTTGATGCATTTAATATGATATATATTTAAACAATTCGTACATGAAATTTTCTATTTATCTTCTCTCGCAATTGACTTATTGCAGCTTTTATAAATCACCATCTTGACAATTAAAAAAAAAATGACTGAAGTTTAAAGTACTAGAAGACGTAAATAATAACAATAACACGGTAACAGTTAGTTTATTTACGTAGCCACTTACAGATAAAGCGATCGGCCAAACAAATCCCCACTCCAGTCCACCTCACTTGTACTCAGCAACCAATATCTTCTATATTCACTATTTTATTGCTATTTTCTCCAGAAAAATTAGAGTATCTAGGGCCACAATATTTCACTAGATTTAGCCTAATGTGAATTGCGAATCTATATTGATTTTCTCTGAACTTTTCGCTAGAAACTATATGAAGAGAGAAAGAGATACAACAGAGATGTTCACGACACGAGCAGTACTCTAACACTATAAATTACAGTGTGAGTATTAACTTATATACCTATACCTAAAAATAAAAATATATATATATATGTGTGTACATATATATATATATAAAATAGGAAAAAGGTAAAATATGGAGAATGGGAAAAGAATTATGTAAGAAATATGAGAACGAGAAAGGAGACTCACCTTATGCCATAGAAGGTAGGCCTAAAACTGATTGATTTTTTTATTTTTAGGAAGCCTCACCAGAGTGGGCGACGGACAGAGAAAGGATTCGCTAGAAACGTAACTGTCAAGAAAGACCTTTATGACACAACAGTTGATATGAAATACCAATGATAAAAATAGAAGTCAAGTTACAGATTAAAAAACATAAAACCAGTGATATGTAAAATTATGGAATCCAAAGGTCAAAAAATTATGAATAAAAATTAATAAGAATAAAATTTTTTTTTAAAAATAAAGTCAAAAAATTAATAATAATAGATAAAATAAAATAAATTATGATGAGGTGTAGATAGTTGACTGTAGATTAATGATTGGAGAAGTTTGTGGGGGGGTGCGGTCAGCAAAGAACAACATAAATGAACAAAACCATATTTATTGTGTTGTTGTTATCTCTTTTGTTCTATAGCCCTGATGAAGACCTGAAACTCAGGTCGAAACATCGGCATAAAATAAATAAATATGGTTTTTTTATTTATGTTGTTTGCTGACCGCACCCCCCGACAAACTTCTCTAATTATAAAAAATAAATTATGAGTGCTTTAATAAATTAACTATTTGGGAACAGGCTAGGGATAGGCTTTGTTTGTCTGTTT
>NW_027106400.1:2311131-2320252 GCF_000696795.3 Halyomorpha halys | reverse complement strand
ATTTTCTGTCATATTGTTCAATTTGTAGATTCAATACTTGTTTTTTTCAGTTTTTTAGACACTACTTGCATATCTTATATTATACATATCATCTTACCTACATGATATAATATTTCATCTTTCACTGTTTTCAATCTACTAACATCTAATTCCACGATTATCAATCAATTTTTTTACTATTCTGTATTTATACCAATTATCAGTTATCAATTTTTTATCATTTATGATTCAATTCAATATTTTGTATAATTCCAAATTTGTTTGTTTACTATTCCTTTTCAATTTTATGTTTCTCTAAATGTTGTTGTTATCTCTTTTGTTCTATAGCCCTGATTAAGACCTGAAACTCTGGTAGAAACGTCAGCATAAAATAAATAAATATTGTTTTCTTTATTTATGTTGTTATTTGCTGACCGCACCCCCCGACAAACTTCTCCAATCAAGATATTTTTTTCTTCCATATTTTTACTCTGTACTGTTTTGTGTGAAGATGTTTAGCAGATCTTTCAATACTGAAATGGATCATTTAAATGACAATTTTCATAATATTGTTTTACTTTTGAAAAAAATTATTGCTAAAAATAACATTCTACCACTGCGGTAGCAGCGTGGTAACGTGCCAGTCTACCAACCCACAGGTTGTCAGATTGAATCCCGGTCCCACCCGGGCTTTTTTCAAGCACAAGTGCTATAAGGGCTTATACGTATCATATCATTTAATCATAGTTACTATCTTATTTAATTTCTTTCCTCCTGTTATTTTAATTTATTAGTTATTTTTTTTATTTATCTTTTTTCTGTTATAAAGTATTATTTTTTTTTATTTCTATTCTATTTAGATACTTATATTTTTATTTCTCACGTATTTACATATTTTTTAGTTTATCCCTTTGTATATCTTGTTTTTTTTGTACATTTACCAGATATTTCTTTATTTTATTTTCATTCAGTATTATTTTGTAACCTTATTCTGTTTCAAGAGTTATAGTTTTGTTTTTTACATCCCTGTATTGTATTACTTTACTATTGCTCTGTTGTTAACAATATTATTTTGTCTCTACTCTTGATTTGTTGTTTTCATTCTCTATTTAATAATGGTACAATTATTTTTATTGGCTTTAGTGTGCATCTCTATTATATTCATTATAATAACCTCATTCTTTTTAGCCCAGCCTATCGGTTCACTGTACAGTTTATTCTTTTTCCATGACTATTATCTAAAGAGTGACTGTACATTGACATGACGTCATGTCAATGCAGTCACTCCTAGCCCATATTAATGAATTCTAAGTATACCAAACCATGATGGTTTTGGCCTCCTTACACAATAGCCTTAAATTCAAAATCCTCCTTTCCTTACCCCCCATCCAATTCCCCTCACCTTGAATAATTTTTCATCGAAATTTCTACTATCTCATCTTCCTTACTCTTTATTGACATCTATCTTCCTCCTAGAGTTCCCTTTGATGAAATATTTGAGACTACCATTCACAAGCTAATCCCTTCCTATTCTAATATCATCTCCGGAGAATTTAACCCCAACTTTTTGTCAGCTTTCCCTAACAGACCTACCTGTTGAACTACTTCTACTCCCTCAACCTCTAGATTGTACTTACAGCTCTCTCTAAAATGCATGTAAACTCATTTGGTAGAACATATCCAATAATAATAAGTTCAATATTCCTGGACCAGGGGAAGTATACTAAAAAAAAAAAAAAAAAGTATATTTGTTTGAATAACAAAGAAAGTGGTAGTGGTTGTGACGAGCCAAGAAAAGTCTTCATTTATTTATCTCTTTTTTAGTTTATTGGTGTCATTATCGTTGATTGTAGATAGTTTTGTGATTACCTACAATTAGAGATGGGATGAATCTTATGGAACTATTTCATCTAACCGAGTTTGTTTGTGGAACCATTTGGGACTTGTCTATGGAGGCTTGCTTATAAGGTCCAAGTCAAAATAATGCAACTGTACATGCAGGGAGTTATTAAAAGATTGATCTGTTATGGTTTTATAAACTCCAACAAGCCTATTATTACCTTCTTCTGACTTTCTATTTTCCTTTATCTTTGCCCTCCTTTTACCCATTGAATAAAATGATGTGAATGTCACCTAATATACAGGGTATCCCTTTATAATTGTTAACCTACCCAACCATTGCAATTTTGGGAATTTTTGTTTGATTTTTGCCTGGTCTTAGCACTTTGACCACAGGGGTTTCCCTAGAAAGCCACTTAAAACACAAATGTTTTCGGTATTTTCTTTTCTTTTAATTTAAATAAGCATTATATAATGTATAGAATGTAATATTTAGCCAAATAAAGTTTAAATACCTGTTTTTAAATCATGACAACTATTCTTGCTATCCGTGTATGCCACTGAATCTATGTATGCAATCAGAGATGGCATGAGGACATTTTTGAAAAATGATTTTGATAGTAAAATAAAGCCTAATTCATTGTCAGGACTTGATCCTATGCATCCTGAAGGCTTAAGTTGCCAAAAGCTCCTCACAATTTTGGATGGTTATTACCTATTTGTGTAAAAACAGTATGGAAAATTGAACAAACCTAAAGAACAAAAATTGTTTTAGAATTCAATTCCCTATATCAATCCTTCATCATAATTAGTTTCCTCAACCCGGTGGAGGAAATTGAAATTGCTGCTGTGATGATGATGCCTCAGTTATGATTTATACAGAAATGCAGATTTTTACAGGAAATTAAATTTTGCTGGAAAGTTAAAAAATTATGAGTACCTCAAAAAGATATATACTACATGTCATTGTTATAACATGAACCTGGTGAAAATCAAATCAAATTTTCAAAAATAGTAGTGATTGGGGGGGGGGAGTGAATATGTATAGTGGGACACTTTGTGTTATTGAAAATTAATATGGGAAAAGGGGAAAAGTAAGAGCCTTCAATTCTATTAAAATAAGGCTTAAAGACATGTTTTTAGGCTTCAAAATATATAATACCCCCTTCGTAGTAGGACCCCCACTATATTGCCCAATGAAAATACCTTAAAATGTGCTCTTTTTTTACCAACCATTCCTCCATTTGATCTGTAGACATTTGTTTTACTTTTCTATCTAAGAAGAGTCATCAATTTCGTTTTAAATATTTCTTAATTTTGCTTCTCATTACCAAAGGTAGGCAAACTTTGTATTCATCGAGGAATTTAAAAAAATGTAAATCATCACAATCAAAAATTGTATGTTGACATCAACTTGACAACGCATCAGTTCACAATCAAATCAAGTTACAAATTTGGTTCCATGTCTGTTGTTCTGTCTGTGGCCACATTTTTGTTAGAGCATAATTTATGGAACCATTTATCAAATTTTGATGAATTTTTCAGAGTTGTGCTGGTTGGTAATCTAGTTGGTTCCATGTCAATTACTATCGGATATTGAGGCATCATCACCTTAACAATCTCAAGTCAGAATTGATGCTGGTTTAATCCGCCCTGAGCGGGTTTTATTTTGTGGTAGTCCCATGGAATGGAACTTCCCACTCTGGTTAGAGTTGGTTGGTATCTGTATGATAACTGGCAAGTGATTAAGGATTAAACCTAAATGTTTTCATTGATTATTAGAAAATGGCAAAGATATTAACTGCTTGAGTTCACATAAGTAAACTTCTAATAAATAGGAAAAAAATACAATAAAATATAGTAAAATGAACTGTTACAAAAAAAGAAAAAGAAACATTGGAGTGATGCATGCAGGTTTTCGCTTTTGTCCTGAATGTTAAATAATGAATTTGAATTCATTTTAATTAATCTAATTGGATTATTAAAGTTTAAAGGAATTTTTATCCGAAAATCCAAAGTTCTTTTTTAGTTTTTATTCAAATGACATTTAAAACATTAAGACCATGTTTAAAGGGAAACACTATTGAATGGTGCTGCTCCAATGAATTGGGTTACTGGGGGCTGTATCAATCTTTTCACATATTTGATTACAAAAAAAACTAATATATGTTACAATTTTATTATACCATCACTATAAATCTTGAATATAGACATATTTTACTTTATCAATTTGTTTTCCTTTCTTTGTTACATACCATAATACTTCTTATTCAATTTATTGGAACATATATTATATATATTTATGTGTTTGTTTTCATAAAGTACTTTTTTAAGTGAATTTGTCTGTCCGGTGTACAAAGTTGATCATGTAGTGTATTGAAGCATGTTATATGTGAAACATGTGTTGTGCATGTGTGAATAGTTTTTTATTGTAATAGTAATAATTATTTAAGTAGATGTAGGCTAGGTAAAGTGGGTGATCATTTCTCTAATGCACTCCACTTTCTTTATAATACCTAATATCAGCTTTGATACAAGTGAAGGGAGCTCTACCTTTACATGATTTTATTTCACATTTGGTGCTAGGTTCGGCTAAAGTCACTCCTGAATGGCCTTTTATCCACCTCATACCACATTTATCACTCTTAAGAAGTTTTATCGAGTTGTATTAGCTTTTTATTGAGTGTATGATTGTCTTCTTGACTCTATCTTGGTGTTATTTCTTTTTATTTATAGTGTTATTTTCAGTTATATGTTCAAACATGTATTTTAGCTAAAAGTTAACAAAAAATATAACTTTTTTTATATTCATTATCAACAATGTCAATATATTTGAAATATTATGGAATCTTTAATTAATTAAATGAATTATTATTAACACGCATAATTTTGATCCAAATATAAATTATTATTATTACAAATTATTTCATGTCATTTTTTGCAGGTTATCCTAACAATAAACGGTCAACAAAACAACATTAACTTCAAGATTGATACCCAAATTTTTAAAAATAAAATATAATTTTTTTATTCTTATAAAATTCCATTAGAATCCTTTTGTTAAAATAAATTGTTATCCAACTAATTTTTTATCCAGTAGTTGAATTTTTATTTGAATGAGATTTTAGTCGTGTCAAAAATTTATGAATAATAAATTTGAATAAAAATTTTGTCTTTTTGTAAGCCAAATAAATTTTGAACGGACTAATGCCCAACTCTGTGCTATTTACATTTCAATTTAGTAGTATTATTTATAATTACCTTATTTTCTACTGGTACTGATACTGATAAGGTGAAGGAACTAAGACCAGTAAATGGGCCTTTTGGTCTATTTTGTCTACCCCCAAGAACACCAATGGAAACATATTTTTACTTCATATCAAACCTGTGTTTTTTGTTTTGTTTTTTAAATGAAAGGCAAATCAATGAAGGAAGTCTTGTGTTCTATGATTCTGTCAGAACCCTTTGGTCCAATCAATAAATAATATTCCAAAGAAAAAAAATCATAGAAGTGTTTTCCTCAATGATTCCATGTCTTTTAAGGTAGTGAATCCAAAGTTCAGGTTTGTAACCTAGCTAGCTTTTTTAGTTTTTTGCTAGGAAATTGAATCTAGCAAACTAAACATTTTTCAAAGATGAATGATCTATATAAAAATAAAGTAAACAATATTTCCTAAAAATGTTTATAAAACATTTAATTTTTGGCTAACCTAAGACATCGCTAGAGCACTCTCTAAAAATAGTCCAGGCAACAAAAGTTCAAAAAGGTTGTGTTCAGGAAAAAAGCATAGACATTTTCTCCCAACAATTTTATGTGATTTTTGGGATATTGTTTTGTGAGATATAGTTTTGCCACCTGCCAGTTAAGAAATAAAATATGTAATAGCACAAAAATGGGGTCTCTAGTGATAGGATTTGCTTAAGGAGTAGGAGATTGCCCTGCTACCTTCATTGAAATAGAAGATCTGCCTCCTTAGAGCGAGGAGCCTTATCTCTCCCTCCAAGAACTACCTAGGGTGTGTCGTATTAGTAACCTTTGTTCTTAGTGTGGGGACTGTCATAGTTTGCTGTGTTCACGTAAGAGCACACGTGCACTGTTCTTCCAATCTGGAGGACTAATGGCTATGGATGTAGATCTGCTGATTTTTCTGAGTATATCCACAGGCACAGGACTATTGTGGGTGCTTGAATGCTTAGAAAAACTGGTGTCAATGTTGCATATAGTTAAAGTATAAGTTTACGGATAGATGAGTTTTAATGATTAACTGTTAAACTGAAAGAATATTTTTCCAGTGGGGCAAGCTTACTACTTATTAAGTAAACTGTTACTTCAACATAATCATTAGTTTATTTTAGCATTTCCTAATCAATTGAAACCTTTTTCAAGTCTCATTTAACTTTTTTCCAAATCAATTATAACTATTTCCATTTCAATTAAAACTTTTTCCATTTCAATTGAAACTTTCCATTTCAAATGTAAACCTTTCCAGTTCAATTGTAACTTTTACCATTTTAATTGTAATCCAACTGGACTTGAATAATTTCCTAAAAATTATGTTTTATTTCTTTTATGAATTGAACATAATTTTATTAAATTAAATAATGACTACAAATAATTTTACCGTCTTCATCTGACATTTATTTCCTTTATTAGATAATCTATATTATGTACTAATTTCCACTAGATATACATTGAATAAAAATAATATTATAGTCGTTAATTTATATTTAAATGCCTATTGAATAATTGTATTTTTATATTTTTGGGAGGGAGAAGGGGGTGGTGTGGATTTAAAAAAATTAATCATTGGATTTTCGCAGTTGTTAATATAGAAATTTTACTTAAGATTTTGCATTATGAATTACTTATTATATAGTTTAGTTGTAACATTTAGATTTAGATAATAGATTAATTGAACTTTTGGAGTTATCTATGAGACGGGGAACATTTGTTAGGTTTCCAGGTGTTCTGATTCTATTTTTTGAATTGGATTTTCAATCATCTATGTGGGTTTCAATTTACTTTTACTTTTGCTGTTTTCTTCGAAATGGTGCAATATTCCGTTTTTAGAATCCGCTTTTTCACTGTGCATGCGCATTTCTAATTATTATTTTTGCATTTTTTTTTTTTTTTTTACTAGGGAATCGTTTATTGGGTTTTCGTGAGCCCTGCATTTATTTTTCAAAACGGATTTTAGATTGCGCTTGCGCATTTCTGTTAGTTGTTGGTTAATTGTTAGTTTTCTTCGATATTGGGACCGTTTATCTGGTTTTTGGGGGTCCTGATTCCTTTTCTTTTTAATCAAATTTTTTATGGAGCATGCAAAGTTCAAAATTGTTACTCTTGTAGTTTTCTTTAATATGGAGATCATTTTTAGGTGTTTGAGAACCGTATTTCCAAATTAGTATAGTATATGTGCCGCAAATGGCCATTTTGATTTATTGTTACTTTTGGATTTATTATCTACATAGGAATCATTTATTAAGTTTTAAGGGTTTCTCAAGTTAGTTTTTTTTTTTTTTTTTTTGATGAGCCTGCACTTAAGGAATTACTATTACAGTCTCCTTGATGCTCCTTATTACGTCACAAATAAACTCATTCACAAAGACCTTAACATCCCATTCGTTGCAGATTTGACCCAAAACAGATATGCGTCTTTTCATTCCAAACTCCTTAACCATCCTAACCCATTAATTCTTAATCTTTCATCCTTAACAATCCTTGATAATCCTCCAAGGCGTCTGAAAAGTTGGCCATGGGACCTTCTAATTTAAATTAATGTTTGAAGTACCACCAATGGATGGTTCCTTACCAAGATTTTCAAGTGTATATGAAACATACAACATATTTACCTATTGTATTATTTTGTACAGTTGTAAATTACATTAAATAAATAATTAAAAAAAAAAACTATTACAGTCAACATTCTTTTTCTCTCAGGACTTTGATGAATTATAAGGTTCTGAAAGAACTATTTTGGAATTTATTATTATATATTTTGTTATGCTGTATCTACACGTTTACCACTTGCCGCAAAACAAAGAATTGGACAAATTCTTAGTAAACAAAGGAAGCAACAAACGTCGGTGTGCACATGCTTGTTTTGTTCTTTTCAATTTTTTTTGCTATTACATTCAATTTACTCTATTTTTATTTTAAATAAAAAAGATAGGAGAAATTAAAGTATACGTAAATATCACTAATGTAGGTTGTAAATGATAAAAATTAATATAAACAGTACTATATGACCTATAAATTCAACCTTTGTTCTAGAATTTTTGTCTGAAACTTTTTAATTTAATTATCTAGACATATAATGTCTTCATAAATATATATCTGTGCTATGAAAATTGAACTTGCATACCCGATAGAAAATCAAGTTCCAAAAATAAAATCAAGACACCTGATAACCCGAAATGATTCCTATGTCTATTGAAACTACAAAAGTAACAAAAATTGATACGTACATATGGGATCGAATATTGAATCTAAAAAATAGAACCAGGACACCCGAAACCCCAATAAATGATCCCTAAGTTCAAGAAAATTATAAAAGTAACAAATTCTAATCAATCATTTGCCATTAAAAATCTGAATCAAAAACAAAATCAGGATCTCCCAGCACACAGTAAACGATTCTTTTGTCGAACAAAACTCCAAAAGTAACACCAAAATGAAATGTGCCTGCGCAATCGAAAATCTAGTTATACAAATCAAGATTCCCAAAAACCCAATAAACGATCCCCACATTGAACACTACAAAAATAACAATAATTAAATATGTACATGCGCTTTAAAAAAATCTGATTCTAACAACAGAATTAGGACCCCACATAAATAAACAAATAAACAGAAACCCGCCCACATACATGATCGAAAATCCAATTCAAAAAATAGAATCAGAACATCTGAAAACCTGATAAATGTTCCACATCTCATAGGTAACTTCAAAAGTAATAATAAATTGAAATGTGCATGCGTGGTTATTAATAGTACAGTAAATTCGAAAATAGAATCCTTGAAAACCTAATAAACCATACCTTTACCGAAGAATTCTGCCAAAGTATATAATAATAAATTCATAATCCAGGATCTTAAATAAAATGTGCGAAAATCCAATGAAGGATGATTACATTTTTTAAATCCACACTCCTTAAAAAAAAAAATAATTAAATTATTTAATAAGCATTTTAAAATAAATAAACAGCCATAATTATATTTTTAATTATTTTTATATATAGTGGAAATTAGTACCTAATATAGATTATTTAGTAAATGAAATAAATGTCAGGTGGATATGTT
>NW_027106400.1:2309525-2310708 GCF_000696795.3 Halyomorpha halys | reverse complement strand
TAATTTTTATGAAATTATTAAAGTCCGGTTGGGTCACAATTGAAGTGGAAAAGGCAATATTTGAAATAGAAAAGCTTTCAATTGAAATGGAAAAAGTTTCAATTGATCTAGAAAAAGATGCAATTGCCTATGGAGAAGATTACATTTGACTTGGAATGCCCTCATCAATTGTGTGTATTGAGTAGATTTTTTTTATAGTACTATCTTGCTTATATGGGTTAACATGTTTCCATTATATCACTAATACTTAAAATTTATTTGAGAGATGGATTGACACATAGTACGAGTGCATATATATATTGGGTTGTAAAATAAGTTCGTAGCATTTTTCAATATTTCAATTTAATCCTCTCTTTGTTTATAAAATCATGTTTACTTGGTCAATAATGTTTACATATTCTAAAAAAGGATTAGTTAAGGTGCTTTTATGCATCAGTTTCAACCGAGATTCCTTATCTTTAAGTGATATTTTGCTTGCTCAAAGTGGAAGAGAAAAAAATTCATTTTTGTCATTTAATGATTTTTTATTTCCGAAAAGGAAAATCCGTTGCATAAATGGTTAACAAAATTGCAGTGTGTATGGCAATGATGCCTTAGGAGAAAGTGGTTAACTCGGTTCAGAACCAGAAATTTTGACTTGGAAAACACAAAGCGCTCAGGTTGTCCTTCAACTGTTGATGATCAAATTCAAGCATTGATCACAGACAACCCTCACTCTACGACACAGGATATCATAGAAAAGCTTAACATATCCCATGCAAGTTTATTCCCAATTGAAACAATCAAAGGCAGCAGTTGAGCAAAAGCGTCCAGCATTTTTTCCATCACGATAACACCTGTTCTCACGTGTCTTTGCAGACCCAGCAGAAATTATTGGAGTTTGGCTGGGATGTAATCTCCACCCACCCTATTCACCAGACCTTGCCCAAACAAATTTTCACTTATTTCGGGCCCTTCAAAACTCTCTTAACAGGAAACACTTTAATTCCCTGTAGGACTGCAAAACGCACATTAAGGAATTCATTGTGCAAAAATCTGAGTAGTTCTGGGAGGAAGGATTTAAAGAATTACCTGAAAGATGGAAACATGTAATAGATCAAAATAGGTCATATATGATTGAATAAAAATATTTACAAGAATCTGAAGTTCTTATTGAAATCACCAGTAAAATCTATAATAAATA
>NW_027106400.1:2303758-2308700 GCF_000696795.3 Halyomorpha halys | reverse complement strand
CATATTTAGTGTTGTAAAATAAGTTCGTAGCACATTTTTTACTGGTGATATATACATATATATATGAGAGGTACTCCTCAGGGTTCCTGCTTGTCCCCAGTACTTGGGAATGTATTGGTTAATACTGTTTTTGATTTACCAAAAGATACTACAATTCTAGCTTATGCCTACGATATTTTGGTCCTGGTTAAACGTAGAAACTTGGACGCATTAGAATCTGTTACAAATACTATAATAATACGACTTGAGCAATGGGCTAGGACTAACAAACTTCAGTTTAATGTAGACAAGACAAAATGTATCTGGATTTTCTTCTTAGGAAGTCTGGTAACTCTTGCAATTTCTCTTCTTTCTCTTGCTTCTATTCATTATCATTCGTTATTGGTGATACAAATTAATACAGTGTAAAGCAATATTTTCAGTCATGTAGATAATGTCCCAAAACGTTGTGCAACATTATGATAATTTAGAATAAAATATATTCAAATTTTGGAAGTTTTTAACCTCAAAAAATTTAATGAAATTGACAAAATATCATATTTTTATGGAAAAGGATCATCCCCTCATTAAATACTAAGCTAAATTCTTCTGGACTCATACAACATGATGTAATTTGATAAGTGGGCATTCTATTGGACATAAAACTAAATTGGAACTGGCATATTGACAATCTAAAATCAATGAGAAAACTGAGCTATACAGAATCAAAAAATTACATACTGATTACAAACATATATCACCTGACGAGATAGAACTACCAATTCTATCCAGTAAATGGCTACATCCTACATCATACATAAATGTACTTTCACCGACGAACTCATATGACTCTGATATAACTGACATATACACAGATCATAGCAATGTGAATGGCAACGTTGGTTGTGCATGGACTGGTTCAGATAGACTTGGAAATGTAATAGAATGTCATGGTGTTCCAACAACCAGGGCGAGAAATTAGCCGTTATAAAAGCTTTAGAAAACCTCCTTGTTAGTAAGCTCGTTGCTAGCTGGAATACAATGTGGAATGCTTCAAATAAATCACCTAGCCTTTACAAATACATTCCACAAATAACATTACATAATCACAAACAAATACACAGCACAGAATACACATTGACACAATTCCTTACAGAACATGGTAACACAAAATATTACTTAAAACGATTTAATATTATGACGACTGACAAGTGTGATGAAGATGGACAAGTGCACAATTTCAGACATATATTTTACGAATGTAAACTATAGACCGACAAAGAGTTCAGCTAATACAAGATGTAATACTGAAACAAGGCAATTGACCTGAACCAGAACACACACTTTTTACTAAATTAAAAAATTTAAGACATACTTGCTAAAATTCATAAAACAAATTGACTTTGACCAGCTGACTAATTGTAGAAGAGCAATCTCAAACCTCTTGATGTGTTTGTTGATTTTTTTCTTTTTTATTATTAATTAATCATGTGTGTTTTTTTTTAAATGTTATAAACAATGTAACAAATTATGTACTCAAAGCTTTTGTATTGTAAACATATAATATATGTAGTATGCCTTTCATGGCATGGAACATGTTTAAGGGAAATAAACTATCGCATTATGGGGTTACAATATAGAGGAAACATATATATATATATATATATATATATATATGTGTGTGTGTGTGTGTGTGTGTGTTTGTTAAGTATTGGCGAAAACAAAATGTCAAAAGTGAGAAGGAATAAGGTCTAATACGCTTAAACTGCTGTAACATCGAAATAACAGCTGACTCATACCGTAACTCCCTCCCACCAGTTTACGAACAATCCTCGTAAACTAATGCTATATAATATAATAACATAGAAAACAAAAAAATAAAGAAAAACTATTTACAATAAATAAAAAAACAACTATATACATATCATTGAAAAAACTCACAAGTTCCCTTAATAAACGCTAAATACATAATTTAAACCTAAGAATAAATTTTTTAAAAATAATTTCATACAGTAAATGAACAAGCTAGAATGAAAAAGAAAATATTCACAAAAATCAAAAACAGAGTGAAAATACAATATTTACAAAAATCAATATCCTTAAAACACAAAAAAAAAAAAAACCAATAAATAGAATAAATAACTAAATTTTCTGTAATCTAATCAAGTATGGGAACACTTCAGTTTTTATATTGTCATTGCCGGAAGTTTTAATTCTTCAATATGGACAGTTCTCCTCTTTTTGGGTTCTCTAATAATTTCTATTGTTACAATATTGTATTCCCTCATAATTATCACCCTGAATGGACCCTCGCATTGCTGTATCTCTTTACCCCTGTTACACCCCAACTTTCTATATACAATCGTCCCGATTTTGATTGCTCCCATCCTATATATGACCCCTAAATTACCCTCCTGGATTTTTCCTTTTCCATTCTTCCCCGGGCCTTCTCCCATAACTTACTTCGAGCAACATGGTTGTTATGTATTTCCTCTCCGTCTGCTGCCGTGTTCTTATAGTCCTGCCTGTGTCCTCGAAGCCCAAAGAGGATCTCAAATGGTGAAAACCCCGTAACTGTATGTATGGAATGATTGTATGCCGCAATCGCCTTAGGCATTGCCACTCATCGCCATATTCAAAGCTTCTCATGCGTGGGCAATGCGCCACTAAATGCCCAATCTTTCCACAACCATGATAAAAATAAATAAAATGTAAAAAAGTAAGATATAATAAGAAAAATTAATGGTAGTAAATAGTAAATGTAAAGGGTAATTACCATTTTATACCCCTGTTATTTTACACTTATGTTTTTGTTTTCCTTTTGTAACTATGTGTTTGTATCTTTCTTAGCCCTGACGAAGCCCTGCAACGTGGGGCGAAACGTTGGCTCAATAAAATAGTATAATTCTACTATTTGAGTGTTTTTGACCGCACCCGGACCATATTCCTTTCATCATTACACACGGTCAATCAATAATCTTCCAAAAAAAAATTACCAGTCTCAACTGGTGCCGAAACCCGGAAACTTTAGATACCGGAGTAATATTTGCTCTCAGTTTTCTCAGCTTTCAAATTTGTTTTTCTATTCTCTCATTTTTTTTTTCAAACAATGGCTGCCAACAGTATTGTCAGACAAGCGGTCATGAACCTGAAAGCTTTAAATCAAAATGGGGTTCAGAACCCATCTCCTATGGAGGTAACTCCTCCACCCCCGGAGCTTGCCCCACTACCGGAAATTTCTCTAGCGGGAACTCATGCCACAAAACTTAAGTGGGTAAAAGTACGCACAGCAACCACCCAAGACTTGAGGAAGGCCGTTTCTGACCTCGAATGGTTCGGGGATGACCGACTAATAAGCCGAATTGAAACAAAGTCTATCGAAAGTCTACTCGATAGTGAAGATGCAGAGGCTTAAAACGCAGCAGTCGTCTGCAGAGTGAAGAGGAGCATCCTAAATCAGATTCAGGGTGGCGAAGAGACCCCTTGGAGAGTTATCAAGGAAAGATTAAAGAAGGCGTTTAGAGGAGGATGGTGGGCCCCAGAGGAAGACATATTTATGATGATCCGAGAGACAAAGAAACCGAAACAGTCTCATGGGCAATATGCCGCAGAACTCCTGGCACGCTTTAACAGAATTCAAGATAAACTGAGCGAAATGATGGAAACAATCCAGGTACAGAGTCGGATGCAATTCTTATCCTTGGTACTAAAGATACAGTTGGCAAAGGAGATAGGGAAGAAGGAAGGATTTCTGAGAGAGCGCTCATTTGTGGAAATTGCTCAAGATCTCATAGAAGCAAGCACTAGAGAGGTAGAGGCCCATATGGAAGTAGAAAAACCAGGGTGGACCCGGATAGAATACCAACGGCTAAGAAACATGCCCAACCCTTAGAGGAGGAGAGAACGCGGAAATGGTAGAAGAGAGAGCGAGCTATCAACAAAGAAAATATAAGAAGCCTAGCTAAACCCAGAAACAATAGTCGGCAGGAGGACCACAAGTGTCATGGTTGTGGAAAGATTGGGCATTTAGTGGCGCATTGCCCACGCATGAGAAGCTTTGAATATGGCGATGAGTGGCAATGCCTAAGGCGATTGCAGCATTCAATCATTCCATACATACAGTTACGGGGTTTTCACCATTTGAGATCCTCTTTGGGCTTGAGGACACAGGCAGGACTATAAGAACACGGCAGCAGACGGAGAGGAAATACATAACAACCATGTTGCTCGAAGTAAGTTATGGGAGAAGGCCCGGGGAAGAATGGAAAAGGAAAAATCCAGGAGGGTAATTTAGGGGTCATATATAGGATGGGAGCAATCAAAATCGGGACGATTGTATATAGAAAGTTGGGGTGTAACAGGGGTAAAGAGATACAGCAATACGAGGGTCCATTCAGGGTGATAATTATGAGGGAACACAATATTGTAACAATAGAAATTATTAAAAAACCCAAAAAGAGGAGAACTGTCCATAATGAAGAATTAAAACTTCCGGCAATGACAATATAAAAACTGAAGTGTTCCCATACTTGATTAGATTACAGAAAATTTAGTTATTTATTCTATTTATTGGTTTTTTTTTTTTTTGTGTTTTAAGGATATTGATTTTTGTAAATATTGTATTTTCACTCTGTTTTTGATTTTTGTGAATATTTTCTTTTTCATTCTAGCTTGTTCATTTACTGTATGAAATTATTTTTAAAAAATTTATTCTTAGGTTTAAATTATGTATTTAGCGTTTATTTAAGGGAACTTGTGAGCTTTTTCAATGATATGTATATAGTTGTTTTTTTATTTATTGTAAATAGTTTTTCTTTATTTTTTTGTTTTCTATGTTATTATATTATATAGCATTAGTTTACGAGGATTGTTCGTAAACTGGTGGGAGGGAGTTATGGTATGAATCAGCTGTTATTTCGATGTTACAGCAGTTCAAGCGTGTTAGACCTTATTCCTTCTTCTC
>NW_027106400.1:2293796-2302477 GCF_000696795.3 Halyomorpha halys | reverse complement strand
ACTCAGGTCGAAACGTCGGCATAAAATAAATAAATATGTTTTTTTTTATTTATGTTGTTCTTTGCTGACCGCACCCCCCGACAAACTTCTTCAAGAATTATATGTTTACAATACAAAAGCTTTGAGTACATAATTTGTTACATTGTTTATAACATTTTAAAAAAAAACACATGATTAATTAATAATAAAAAAGAAAAAAAATCAACAAACACATCAAGAGGTTTGAGATTGCCCTTCTACAATTAGTCAGCTGGTCAAAGTCAATTTGTTTTATGAATTTTAGCAAGTATGTCTTAAATTTTTAAATTTAGTAAAAAGTATGTGTTCTGGTTCAGGTCAATTGCCTTGTTTCAGTATTTCATCTTGTATTAGCTGAACTCTTTGTCGGTCTATAGTTTACATTCGTAAAATATATGTCTGAAATTGTGCACTTGTCCATCTTCATCACACTTGTCAGTCGTCATAATATTAAATCGTTTTATTTATCTACTAATAGGTTACTAAATATATTTATTAAATTTTTGCAAGCAATTGAAATTGTGCTAAACCCCTTGTGTGTCAAAATCTAATACAAACCAATGGTATACTCAATTTTTGTATGGGCTAATTTGCAAATATATCAACCTGAAGAACTTGGATAGGAGAATAACGAGTAGGTAGAGGCCACTCAGATTATGAAACTGGAACCGTGCAGAGTTGTCCTGGAATTTCTCAAGGGGGTTCTCCTAGTTCGCTATGATTTTGCATCTTTTAGTCTTATCTTCTGAATCAGAAAGATTAAATATCAAGTAAAGATCGATGAACACAGATCTGCTATCAGCCAGTCTTTACATGGATGAAATGTTACTGTATGCAAGAGATAAAAACAGTTACAAAGTATGATGAAACTTATATCACCGTTTTCTAGTTCAATTAACATGAACTAACTAATTATTATGAATGACTAGTATTAATTCATTTACGATTACACTGGTGTATATGTTTTGTGGCAGGATATTCTTTTTTCACCCTAAATCAAGAACTTCTGCTTGGTACACAGAATAAATGTTATGGACTATCCAGAAGTTATTGACATAATTTGACAACAGGAATACTCTTAGATGCATTTGGATGCATATTGGGATATTATTTCTTTAGCTAGAAGGATTATCTTAATCTTGTAGAAGCACTGACTATTTACTCCAAGAGCCCAGGGAAAAAAAGACAGTTATTTCACCCCAATTTCAGAATTAATTAATGTTATCTACATACAGTTTGGATTCAAAATTAATGTTCAGGGGAATTGAAAATGGTGAGTGGCCATTCATTTTTCATACCTATTAATTTTTTACTCAAATGAAACTTTGGTTATTATTGACTTAAAAGAAACCACTCTGTCAAATTTGTGCTGTGTCACATGTTGTGCAGACAAAATACAGTATTACACTTTAAAAACTTAGAAAATTATTTCATACCACTTAGTTTTTGACTCATATAAACTATGGTTAGTACTAATACATAAGAAACCACTCTGCTAAATTTGTGCTGTGCCGCACATTGTGCAGACATAATCTAAAGTTCAAATTCAAAAATTTGAGTTATTTATAGTTAATTAATTATTTTTGTCTTATTTCTCAATTATTATCTCTTTTTTTTTTGCAATTAGAATTAGTTGAAACACATAAAATTAAGCATTCAATTAATTTTGTATCTGTTTGTTTTTTATTGATGGATGAAAGGTGTTTTAGTACTAATACTAAAAATCCAACAAAATTCATAAGTTAAAATATTAATTTTTGATACATGTAAGAATACAGCCAGCTAATAGCGCTTTTGGCTTCATCCCACTAGACCATTTAATGGTGGTTACTGCTTTCCAGCTCTAGGAATGCTAATTGACTTTTCAGTTAATAGATAGAAATAGAGCGGTTTAAAAAAAAAAAATGTAAAATCAATGATATAAAGTTGTACTTTGGTGTAAGTTGTAATAAGTAAGAAACTAAAAAAATGAGGGTATTTGATTATTGGATGGTGAAAAAATAGTGAATCCCACTGAATAGGATTTTCATTTTATGCGAATAGCCAAAGAACATTTCATTTTTGGTAATAAGTATGATTGTGGTTATTAATAATATCATTGCTGACTGTCTCCTTTATTGTAGTATGTTATTCGAATGGTGATTCATTTAGTATATTTTGTACTAAATGGTTAATCGATAATTGTTCTAGCATGGGATTAGTAGCTGCTTTAAGAAATTGACATTAAATGCATTAAAATTTCCATTATAATGAATTGTATGTGAGATATTAAAAATCCTTTCATCCTCTTAAAATCATTCATTATTAGATAATTTAAATGCAAAGAATTAATGAGGAAATGATTTATTACATTTTAAGTTTGTAGATCAATGTATAAAGAAGTAAAACAATAAAATTTGAACTGAATAAATTTATTCAGTTGTGAACCTCCACTTTCATTGATCAAAAAAAAAAATTAGTTGTTTAATATTAAATACATTCACATTTAGTTTATAAAAGATATTGATAAAATTATCAATCTTTTTGGAGCCTTAATAAACACTTCTATCTTGAGTGCTGAGATAAGACTAGACAACCAGTTGCCTCAAGCCTGTGTCCTACTAATGGCTACTGACATACATTGTGTTGGAGTGGAATTTTGGCTATTTTATGTTTCTCTGTTACATGCTGAAAGACGAAGGCATGTGTATGATATGGTTAACCTATGTTATTTAGTATCATTATATTAGTTATAAGAGGATTTAGCTTGTGTCTGACTAATTAGGTAAATTTAGAAATATTAAATAATTCTAGTATTTGTATCAGGAAAAAACAATTCAGATTAATGTAGTATATAATGATGTATATAGCAGTTCATTGGTTTATTTTGTATTTAATCTAGTGACTAACATTAAATCAAGTTTGGATTGATACCATTTATTTGTTTTGTTTGAGAAAAATAAACTTCCTTTGTGTCTAAGAGCAGCATTATTGGTACTACCTTTACCTCAATATTAATTTAAGATTTTTTCAGTGTTATTAAACAACAGTTCAACATTTCTTGTTGTTATAATATCAATTTATTAAGTTACATATCTTGTCTAGTTTTAAAAAAAATTATTTTATTTTTTAATTATTTGTTAATAATACAATAAATAAACTATTCTACAGTTAGAAAAAATATACCTGATTTAGATTTATTTATTATTAACTTTGGTTTAAATAATGTATTTCATCATTTTATGTTGTTGTTTTTTGTTTTTTTTTGAGTCTTCAAAAAAGTATTAAATGTAATACTTTTCTAGGTACGATCAAGGAGTTTTGCTATTGATAAACCACTGTTAAGAAAGAAGAATAATCTTCCTTTGGATGGTTTTACTACTTATTCAGGTGTTTATGATTCTAAAAAAAAAGATCAAGAATCAATACTCAATGATGAAAATGAATGCTAGCCTTATCTTTATTTATTCATTATGATAATTTGTTAGTTTTATCTAGGAAATATTTAACATTTAAAAAGTTGTTCAATTTTTTTATTCAATATTTAATATCTAGGTTTACTAATTTCATCTGAAAAATTTTTATTTTATTATGTTTGTATCTGTGTAAATTTTTAAGTGATGTCTATCCACTCACTCACACCTATAAAATCACATGTTCATACTTTAACACTCACACACAATGTGTCGGACATGGCAACTAATGACATATTAGTTTCCAACAGTAGGGAAATTTTTTTTACTTTTCTTATTCTTGTAATTTTTAAACTAAAATATTTTGTAAATAAAGTATTTCAATAAATTTTTATTTTGGCCACTTGATTGCCTATGGTGTATTTCTTTTTATTTGTTTCTGCATGTGTATATGCGTATGTGGGAGTGTGTTCTGTTTTAATTTCTTCATAACTTGTAGTTTATGGATTAATGTAAATACTACTTACTATCTTAATCGTGCCATGAACAAAAATAGAAAAAATAAAGTTACAATGTTTAAACTATATTTATAAATAAACAAGCCTTAATTATGTAAAAAAAATAAATATTTTTTCTTGTGATATCAGTCATTTATGTTTATTGTTTTAATTTAGTATATTTACTGATGAAGAACTTGAATATTTACATTGTTTAGAAATATATAAATCATTTGAATCATACCTGGTAACACTTTTCAATAATAAGGACTGAACCTAATGGATAGAATGTTATCTATGATGAGTTTATATTAAAATAAATAAATAAAATACTGCTTTGAAACTAAGTCGGAAACATTATTGCCTCTTTGTCAAAAATTACTGAAGTTGGAAAATATTTCTCTTTGTAGCTTGATAAAGACTGTTTTTCTTATGAGTACTTATAATTATTGTCTTAATTATATTTGATTGGTCACTTATATTAATTTAACAACAGTATAATCTTGATAGTCTGGCACAATTGGTTATCCGACAAGTTCATGATGTCTAAGTGAAGAATATTTTGACCTATCTTAGTGGGGGAACTAGGAAAACAAAAGGTATCATTTTCATATTACTTCATGTTCATTGATTAACGTTAAACAATTCCTCTAGTTGTTGCTATGCTTTCTTAATAAAGAAGTATTAATAAAAAAAAATTAGCTTTGCATTATTTCAACCTTAATTCCTCATTTCGCATTGTTTAATTGGCTCTCAATTAGACTTTAATATTTGATAATCTAACACGGTGGTTCCCAACTGGTATCTCGAAATAATTTAGGGATGTGTCATTCCGCGTTTAACAGTTTTGAACCTTACCATTTCAGATTTTTTCCATGTTGCACTGGTTTTGTGTAGGTATTGTTAGCCTTTCTTAGCTTTTGTTAAAAATACAGGATTTGACCCTCTATTTGAATCAAATGATAGTGTAGGGGTTCCATCATTTACTTACTTCTACCAAAGGGTTTGGCCATTTTCCTACTTCTGCTGATAAAACCATCAATCTTTACCATACCTCTTTCTTTCATTTTCAAGGTTAGACTTAACAGAATTTTCTCATCAACGTTTTGATTGACTCTTTGGCCATTTAGCCAATGGTTCAGTGTTTATTACCCTTTTGTTGTCCACCCTAAAAACATAGCACATTAAGATACTTTAACTTCTTTGGATATTCAAATGTATTTCTCCTAACATATGTATCCCAACATTATCACCAGCTTTTCTAAAAACCAAATATTTATTTTGAGACCTTCTATCAACCCGAGTTGTTGTTAATACTGAATAAAATAAAATGATGAACATTTGAAATAGCTATGCATGGTTTTATTAATCCACAGAATTGAAAATCTTTTGTTACAAATAACCTTCCTAATGATGTATTATTATGCTCAATTCAATAAAACTAGGGATAGGAAATAGCACTATTTTAAACTTGAATAAACCTTAAACTTTTCTGAATGAAAATTACCTATTTGGATTCTATATGCAGATTTGTCCTAGATGGACTAGTTTTGTTGATGATTTATCAAAGTATTATCCATTTCTGCCAATCATTAATTCTAACCCATTTCCAAGTTGATGTAAAGCCATTTGAACTACACCTTTGTACATTTTCAATATTATTATTCTAAAAAAATATTTTATATATGTATATATAGTTGACCGTAAAAATTGATACATAAGATGGTCAGGGTTGCGGTCAAAAGTGAAACAAAATAAATAGTTGTAAACTATTTTTGTTTCACTTTTGACCGCAACCCCGACCATCTTCTTATATAAAAAAATATTTGTTCAACTGATGTTGTTTTCCTCTGAATCCATGTTTATAGTCTCTTATAATTTCTTTGGCATATTCTGTGATATGCCTGGTTAGAATTGGCATGAATACCTCAACTTGTCAAAAGGATTGCCGTTGCAGTCTGTTATAGAGCCTCTTTTTGTGAATTGGAAACAGTTAGATTCTCTCCATTGTTCAGGTATTTTTTCTTTCCCTAGATATTTTTTACTATTAAATATATTAACTTTATAAATTATTAAAACTATTACTCTCATTTATTGGGATATATTTCATTCACTCTTCATCACCCCCCCCCCTTTTTTTTTTTGTCATTTGGTAGTTTTCTTTTATTATTCCTGTTATTATTAATTGGCTGTATAACTGTTTGATAATGTAAAGTATGTGTAACAATTTGACAGTCTTCAAAATTATTATATGATACAATATGACAGTCTTCAAAATTATAAATTGATAAAAAAGAAAAATACAAGAATAGTGAATATTTATTCTATTATTCCCAATCTTATAATTTACTAGAGCCCAGAGTATAAATGACTCCCAATGATTTCCCTCTCCCAAAGCTCCTTCTAATGCACTTAAATTATGTTCCATAACATTATATATACATCTATTGAGTAAGAAGCGACTTAATAGTTGACCTCACACAATTTCAATAAATCACTGCAAAGATAAGAATATGTAAATACGTATTAATTATTATATCATGTAATATTTTTCCAAAGCTGTGTGTGTTCTATTATCCATACACTAGAAATATATCGATTACACTAATTATAATATTGTTAAGGATATTCCTCTCCTATTATTTTGAGTTATGTTCCAAACTATTATTATTCTTGATTGATGTCATTTTTATAGTAGAATATTATCCACTTCCTACTATATCTTGATTTCCCTAGAAGATATGACCCAACTTTGGTTTGCTTTCATTAAGTTGGTAAGGATCATCCATATTTGAATGATGAACATACTATCTTTCTCTCTTGAATTTTATTATGTTCGTCTATTCTTTTATAGTTCTCATTTATAAAGCAGTATGATAATGGTACCTTAAAGAAGGTAATTACATTATTTTTTGATTGGTTTTGAACTGATTTTATGATGATAGAAAACAAAGTCAGCAATCATGGGAAAGTATGTTTTAATGTATGAAACATTTAGGATGTAATTCTAAATTTATTATGTGTTATTAAGGATCTGTTACATTTAAAAGGCATTTATCTGGATTTTTTTTATATAGAACAAATAATTATTTGTAATTCGAATAAAATATGTAGAAGATGGTCAGGATTCGGTGTCATCAGCCCTGATGAACCCCTACAAAGTGGGGCGAAACGTCGGATAATAAATGATTGAAAACTATTTCATTCTTTTTTTACCGCAACCCTGACAATCTTCTTCATATTTTAAATTGTACAGTCAACTATTTATATAAATAATTTGAATAAAATAGTGTCTTTCTTTATCATACTTTTTACTTTGCATTAGTTAATGTTATTAGTTTTTCAAATTTTATATTATCTTAATTCTTAATTTTGTTCTTTTCTGGAAAAGTATTTGTTTCTTCCATTAGGTTCAATACCTTGCATTTGAGAGACTATATATAACTGATTCTAGAGATTCACTAAATTTAAATAATTAATATGTTTTTCCTTATTTGCTTCAACAATTAATTTTTACTTGTGTGATACTGCTGTAATGTTGATATTATTGCCTTTTTAACAGTATCTAGGATACATAAAATTTAAGTATGCAATATTCTTAGTATATGGTAAATTTGGAAAATTACCTACCTCAGCAGGTTTTTGAAACATATGTATTGTATTATATAACCTTGAAATTGTAATTTAATGTAAAATATTTATATATAAAGTGAAATAAATATTCTGTTGCTATTTTCCTAAAAATACTACTTTCCAAGTTGTTTTTTAATTAGTTGAAACATTTGAAATGTTATTTCCTTAGGGTATGAGGTAAATGAAAGATAAACATACTTTAATGGTATTATTTTTATTCCAGATAGTTCTGCTAGCATCACTATATTTCTTCAAGCCTGACAAGGTTTTTGTCTCTTGTTTGTATTGATTTTGAATCAATAATTTAGATTGATAAAAATTTTACTTTATTTCCATTTTGATTTTTTTTTTTTTTTATATATCAAGTGGTCTGAAAGATGGCAGTTCAGCTAGCTAGAAGGAAATCCGTTGAATTTGGTGGTTGTGGTAAAACTTTGATTTTTAGATGGATTTATGTTTTAGTCAACTGGCAAACATGTTACATTAGGTGATTTGAAAATAAAAGTTCTATCACGCCCACCATATTTACATATGTCTTTGACTGACTACCATTTTATCAGATCTCTTGACACATTAAAAAAAAAATTCAAAATGAAAATGAGGTGAAATTTTGATTTCTCAAGTGTTGATTCAATGCCTAAAACTTTGTTTCCAAGAAGGAATCAAAAAGCCTTGTTGGGCATTTAGAGAAATGCATTGAAGCTAATGGTAGTTATTTGATTAAAAATAATCTCCTTGCAGTTGGTTTTCTATTTTACCCTCATACCATAGAAACTGAAATTTCATATGGTCCAACAATTATATCACCACTTAATCCTATTAACCATGTTAATAATTAGAATTAAAAAAATACAAGAAATGGATAAAATAATTTCATATAGTTTGCATAATAAATATATATTGGATTGAAGGTAAAAAAATTAATTTCTCAGCATTCAGAAAATTTTAGGGCTCTTTTTTTCATGATATATATTGTCCAAAACATTTTTTAGTTGTAGAATTTTAGTTGATTTTGATATTTAATGTCCTTTTGTTCTTACAAGTATTATTATTTATTGAATTATTAATCATTTGTATTATGTTCCTGAAAACAACAATGATATATTTAAATAAATTCAGATATCTGTATATTTATTTAAAA
>NW_027106400.1:2286658-2288886 GCF_000696795.3 Halyomorpha halys | reverse complement strand
TCTTGTTGTCCGCCGCCTGCCCCCGTGATGCTGCCTTGGGCTTTCGGTGGACGAGGAAAAACATCTTCAATGGGGATCGTCTTTCCTAAAACTACCCCGTCTGCATCTGGCCATTCTACTTTTACAAAGTTCGTTTCACCACCCTCCGTAGTAGTCACAGACATCAGAGAGACAACAACAGCCTCTTGAACTGTGCCTCCAGTCCTCAGAACCCATACCGTCTGACCCGCTAATATAAAGCTTTTTTGAAACTTCCAATTGTTATTCTTCCGGAATTGGGTGGACAGAAGGTAGTCGAAGATACGGGATTTGAAGATTGGAAGGGTATTAGAACTACGAATAAAGGAGGGAACAGAACTCCATAGAGAAGAGGAACAGATGAGGAAAGATCTATCAAAGGCTGCGGTTCGATGGGCAGTGGGCGGGAATGCACTGATGATTTAAATTAAAGGATACCTGAGATTTACGATGGACGGCGGAGTTGGATAACTTGATAGAGAAAGGAAGCAAGGAAATATTTACGACGGAATGAGGGGTAAGGCCACTTCAACTCATCATAAAATCGGGTGACAGTTTTAATTTTGCTTCGAGATCCCCAGAGACACCCCCATAAACCACACAGCAATAGTCAAAGTGGGGGAATATTAAGGAAGTAACCAGGAGCCTGCGGGTTTCAAAAGGAAGTAGGTGACGAAGGTAATTTAAACGCTCCAGGGTGGAAATGGTACGATGGGAAATACCGGAGACGTGGTTTTTCCTGGAGAGAGTTTAGTCTATAGTGACACCAGGGTTTTTAACGCATGGATGGTATTGTATTGGATTGTTGTTAAGGAATAAGAGGAATAGTTTTCAGGAGGTGATTGGATCCTATTACGATTGCTTTAGTCTTCTCTGTATTCAACTTAAGCTTGTTTTCTTGTGCCCACTGACTAATTCTATTCAAGTCTTCTTGAATCATCTCTGTAGCAACTAATAGGTCAGAAGGTGGGAAGGAAAAGTAAATTTGGAAATCATCTGTTTACAAATGGTATTGAGAATGTTGGATAAGGATGGGAAGGTCATTGATGCAAATAGCGAAAAGGGTAGGGGATAGTGATGAACACTGAGGGACACCACAGGTGAGGGGTCGAGTCATTGATGGAGGTTTATCAGGGACCACTACGTACTGGGAACGATTGGAGATGAAGGATTGAAACCAGCGCAAAGCACTGTTGGGTAGAGGAAGATTTCGTAGTTTGGTAAGAAGGATGTTGTGGTCAACCGTATCAAATGCTTTGGAAAAATCTAGGAGGATGAGAATAGTTAGGTTTTGGTGTTCCATGGCAGTTTGGAGGTCGTGGGTTATTGTGGAGAGCAGATTGTGTTGAATAGTCAGATTGGAGGGGATTCATAAGGGAACGTTCTTCTAGGAAGTTTGAGAGTTGGTTTTGAACAAGGCGTTCTAACGGTTTTGAAATATTGCGAGAGGAGAGAAATAGGGCGGAAGTCATTAAGTGAAGAAGGATTTGGGATTTTATTTAATGGTCGAACTAAAGCAGTTTTCCAATGAGAAGGGAATGGGGTATTTTGCAAGGAAAAATTGTATATATGATAGAGGACGGGAATAAGGACTGAGAGATAGGATTTAATCAATTTAACAGGAATGTTGTCCGGTCCATGATCGTTGGTATGGGATCTTAGAATGGTGTATAATAGTTCTTCGTAAGATATGTGGGAAAAAAAGAAATTTTTTGGATTGAAGGTGTTGTTTAGAATGTCGGGAAAGATTGATGGATCAGTAGCATGGCATGTGAAATGGTTGGTGAGATCGTCAGGTGTTATTAGAAGAGAGCTGAGGTTATTGGATTCTGGTAGGGATAAATTTCGGAGTATTTTCCACTTAGATTTGGGATCAGGAGCATTGGAGAGTGCGTGAAGGGATTTGGCACGTCGAACTGCTAATTGGGTTGCATTGCGGAGTAGTTTAAAATGTGTATAAGCAGACAGGCGGGTCCGACGAAATTAGCGTCTAGCTGCTTCTCTTTGTTTTATCATTTCCTTTGTTTCCGGAGTAAGCCAAGGTGCAGTTGGACAGCGTAAGGTTCGGGTTTTGAGAGGAGCATGGATGTCTAATATAGATTGCAGATGTGAAGTGAGGGGTGGAGACCATAGGGTCGATGGAATTATAAGAGTATATAATGTCCCACTGGACGGAATCACGGTCAGGTTGAAGGAATTCATAGGAAATG
>NW_027106400.1:2284846-2286608 GCF_000696795.3 Halyomorpha halys | reverse complement strand
TATAATATATATATATACACCATATATTTATTGTTTCATTTCTATTTGATATATTTTCCATATTGGTATTATTTGTAAGTATATTCTGTTAATCATCACAAAAAAAGTTTTTAGAGATGAATCAAAAGTATTATTATTTCTGAATTAATTTACCAGTAATTTCTTTTTTTTTTAATGGTTATTTATGAAGGAAGTAGTTATAAGTTGTTTATATTGTATGAATTTTATTATTGTGTTGAAAATTTTTTTTTTATTTTACCTGATTAATTGTGTTTTTATGTTGATTTGCAAATATATTTACTTCATCTTTTATTTGCATGCCTATTGTAATTACTTTTATCATTGCTATGATATTTATATTTATGTTTATTTGAACTGCCGGTGTTCATATACTGCTATATTATTTTAATTTTTTATTTCCATTTCTATTTTATTAGTTATTTAATGTTTTGTTGTGTTCTTGAGTTTTGTTAACTAAAAAGATTTTATGATTTATCACCATTAATTGAATTAATGAGAACATCAGTAGGTTCAAAGGCTCAGATGTGTTCGTAATCTGAAAGTTACTGGAGTTACAAATATTATTTTAAATAATTAAACTGTATATAAAACTGTTTATCCCAATTCATTTGGGTATATTCCATTTTTGTTAAATCTGTGATAAAATAATTTATTTTATTAAACACATAAGATATTCTTAATTTATGTTGTCATAATTATTGCATTATTATTCAGTATTATTGTTATTTATCTGATTGTAAACTTTAATTTATTACAACTATTTAGGTAATTATTTCATTGAAATAATTAAAGTTTGTTAATTAAAACTAATTTATTTTTGGAAAATATGCTACAAAAAAAGTGGTTAAAATAATTTTAATAGATTTGAAAATTATTTTAAACAATTTTTTTTCTACTTATCATTGAACAGTACTGTACCTTGTGTTATAAAATGTAGTAAGCTTAAACATGTATATAATTGAATGCCCAATAAAATGGTATTCATAACAATTTGATTTACTGTTGACTATTCTTTTGTTGATAATTGAATATATTTATTCTCTACCTCTATCCTACAGATTGATTATTGAAAGGGTTTGTACAGTTTACTATATGTACAACTATAACGAGGAAGATAAAACACATAAACTTCTAACAGTGTCATCGAATTTTTCAAAATTGGATTGAACTTGTAATAATAATAATAATCTTTATTTATTCTGGGATTGATTCCTTTAGAATAATTTACAGGCATCAAAATTAGGCTTTAGAGCCTTAGAGTAAATTTCAAAATAGAGATGAAATTACAAGATACATAAAATAAAATAATACAATGAATTTAAAAGTATACAAATAAACAACAATAATTAACAAAATATATAAAATAATGATAAAACAAATAAAATAAAACCACTTGTCATATCATAAAACATAGGATGACTTCTGATAGTAAATAAAAAGATAAAAAATTAAATACAATTAAACTAAAAAATAATAAATGAAAAGATATAATTTCTGCTAGTGTACATGTTTAAAATTATAAACGAAAATCTAAGAAAAAATACAGAACACAGAGAAAGAAATTTATTCAATCATGCTGCCCAAATACATCGCGTTGCTACATTACACAGCATACTGATCAATCCGTGATCGGACATATATAAATTTATAAATTACATTTTTTTGATATGATACAATATAATAGAAAGATAACATTTTCTTTTTTTATTTATATTATTATTTTACAATTAATATCAGTCTA
>NW_027106400.1:2281823-2284796 GCF_000696795.3 Halyomorpha halys | reverse complement strand
GAGGGGTGGAGACCATAGGGTCGATGGAATTATAAGAGTATATAATGTCCCACTGGACGGAATCACGGTCAGGTTGAAGGAATTCATAGGAAATGAGGTCCAGATTATGGTATGATATGATTTTAGGAGTAAATCATTTGACTGGTAGGTCATACGATATTTGGATCAGATCGTGAGATGAGACAAAGGGAATGGAGTGCAGGGAGGAGGAAAGGATTTTTAGAGGAGAGTCACAGATAAAAAGGTCTAACCAGGTGTCCGAGGATTGTGTGTGATGAGTAGGAGTATAAGAGACGAGGGAAAGATTTAGGGAAAATATTACGTCAATAAGAAAGGATTTATCACTGGATTGAGAGAGCGTGTTAATGCTAAAATCACCAGTGATGATAACATTGAAATTTGTGGAAATGAATTGGACAAGAGAGGATTGGAAGGTGTGATCGAGTGGAAATCGGGAAGGTCGATAAACGATAGTAAATAATAGGGGAGAGGATATGTTTAAAATTTCAACAAATATGTATTCTGCATGAGAAATGATAGGAGAAGGGGAGCGAGGTAGGATTTTGGCCTTGAGACTAACATGAACGTACAACCCAACACCTCCTCCAGTGCGATCAGATCTGTCGTGGCGAAAGAAAGTGTAATTGGGAATAGATACTTGAGAGGAAGGAATAAAGGGTTTAAGCCAGATTTCGGATACTGCTATTATGTGGTAGAAATTATCAAAGAACTTTAAATTCATCGAAGTGGGCAATAAGGGATTGTACATTAACGTAACAGGAACTGAGGACATTAGTCATAACTGTGGGATGGTAAATGGAAAAGTAAGAAAAAGGAAAAGGTTGAGGGATAGAGAGTAACAACATATTATATAGTGTTACGATTATATAGAATGTAACAAAAATCAGTTATAAAAAAATGGAGATATAAATAGAGAAAATTCTATAAGTGCCATTATTGAAGTGTTGAAAAAAATGAAAATAAATTTAAATAAAATATCTTCTATACAAAAAAAAAAAAAATTAAAACAATATTGTGGTGACTTGGATATGGAGTTCAACTGAATATGTCTAAGTCGCTGGTTTTGCTTATCGTGACCGCTGGGTAGCCATCGGACTGCCTGCACCTGACTCTACTGCCACTGAACCAGACGTACTTGATTTTCACCACTTTCTGCTTCTGCCTGGCTAACCAGTAGATGTGCTTGTTGGCGGGCGCCATTGCTTCGCTCACATATACCCGGTGCGCGTCGTTTTCATCCCAGCGTTAGTGGCGAGTGGAGAAATCCCTCTTAGCTCTTCTTTGCCACACTAGCTCATCTCTTAATGTTTGACGAAGGAATCTTACTATAATAGAGCCCGGGCCTCCTTCCTTTTTAGATTTGAGCTGTACCGCGTGGTCCAGATCGTCCGGACACAGTTTCATGCCCAGGCCTGCACCAATACTGAGATTCGTTCCGATCACGGTCTCTCCCTGCTTCTCCGGGATGCCTCCAATCTCTAAAGTGTTTTTTAGGTTATTTTGCTCCGCCTGATTAAGACTACCCTCTAGGTCCAATAATTTAACTTTGAGGTTTTTGTTTTCGACGAATAATTCCTCCACTTTATTTTTCTGCTGCTCCAGGAGGGCTTCAATTATCTGTAGTCTTTCCCTGTTTTCAAAGGATAGCTCCGCCTGCTTTTGAAGAGGGTCTTTTATGTCTTTCAACTCTTCAATGCCCTGAAGCTTAGCCTTCATTTCTTTAACCTCTTCGATTAGGCCCTTTAAGAAATGAATCATTAAGCTGGGTTCATTGCCTTTCAAGCTGCTGGAATCTAATTCACATTCCTCACAAGTCCATTTTTTAATAATATCTGGGTCTGAGCTTTCAACTTTGATGCATTTAATATGGTATATATTTTGACAATTGGTACATGAAATCTTCGATTTATCTTCACTCGCAATTGATTTATTGGTGCTTTTACAAATCACCATCTTGATAATTAAAAAAAATGAATGAAGTTTAAAGGACTAGAAGAGGTAAATAAAAATAATAACAAGGCAACAGTTAGTTTGTTTACGCAGCCACTTACGGATAAAGCGCTCGGCCAAACAAATACCCTCTTCTGTCCACCTGTACTGAGCAACCAATATCTTCAATATTCACTATTTTATTGCTATTTTCTCCGGAAAAATTAGAGTGTCTAGGGCCACAATATTTCACTAGGTTCAACCTAATGTGAATTGCGAATCTATGTCCATTTTCTCTGAACTTTTCGCTTGAAACTATATGAAGAGAGAAAGAGATACTCATGTAACAGAGATGTTCACGGCACGAGCAATAATCTTAGACTGTACTATAAATTATCAGGTTCAATATCTTAATATTTGGAACATTTTTGAATGGATAAATACCCAGAACAAGCTCTTCAATAAACCTCTGAGAGTTATTGAGTTATTTAAATTTTTACCTCAACAGATGTATTAAAAAAACCAATACATTGTTAAAGCACACAATATATCTGGATTAGGACTGCTATAAATGGTTACACAAGAAGAGTTTGCTTCTCCTAGAGCTTACTTAAATCAGTTCCCCAATGAAATTACCGTTATTAATACTGGAATTAAAAACTTTTAGTGATAACAGTCTATGATGAATTGCTCATTCAAAATTTGATTCATAATTAAAATTATTTTATGCTAAGGCTGTATCATAAAAGTTATTGTAATACATATATAATTATTGTTTGAGTATAGACATTTGAAGAGCCCTTGAACATTGACAAATTCAGGCTCAATTTATTTTCAGAAGCCCAAATGTGTAAATTTTCAATGTCGTCCTGAATAGCGAGGTGGCACCGAACAAGATATCCCGCGGACAAAACTCATTACAATAAATTGACTAACAGACTAAAATCAGAAATTAGAAAACACAGAATACAACATTTCCATAACTTAACAGAAAACTTAAATACTACTGACAAATCATTATGG
>NW_027106400.1:2267561-2277367 GCF_000696795.3 Halyomorpha halys | reverse complement strand
TATTGTATTATTTTGTACAGTTGTAAATTACAATAAATAAATAATTTAAAAAAATGTCGTCCTGGAGGTTACGAGATGCCTCAATCAAGTCAGAAGAATGAAAAGATTTGTATATTTGTAGGTCTTCGGCTTACAAACGATATTGGGAGTGACGGATAGCGTTAGGTGAGTCATTTAAATATATGGAGAATAGGGTTGGTGAGAGGGAGTAACCTTGAGAAACACCTTAAAAGAGCAGTAGTGGTAATGAGAAGGGTTTATTAGGAATAACTGTAGTTTGGGAGCAGAGAGACAGTAAGGAGTGAAACCATTTCAAGGAACTATTGGACAAGGAAATATTCTGTAGTTTTGAGAGGAGGATTGTATGATCAACGGAGGAATTATAGGATATTTAACAATACAAATATACTAACAAAATAAAGATTGCAAAAACACTTTTTCTTAAAAGAAAAATACAAGCTACCAAAAACAGCACAAAAAATTGATAAAAAACAAAACAAAATATATATCAAAATAAAACTAATAAACGATAAAATATATATAAAAAACAAACGAACTTAATTACATGCTATGAGGGGGAGAGGACCTTCCAGGTCCTTCCGGCGTTAACATAGCAGGAATTTTTAATTGTTCAGCATGGACCGTCCTTCGTTTCTTCGGTTCACGCAAACTCTCGATAGTCACAACATTAATGGACCTAAACCTAAATGGAACCTCATAGCGCAGTAACTCCTAACCTCTATTGGTCCCTACTTTCCGATAGCCTATGGTTCCCAATTACGTCCCGAAGATTGAGATTCTGACGCGCCACCCGCCTACACTTTTCTCTCTCGAGGCGCCCCTGAACTTTCTCCCACAATTTCTTCCTGGCAATATTATTGCTGGTAATATCCTTCCCTGCAGTAACTGTCTCCCTGAAGTTCCTACGACCTCCCTCAAGCCCAAAAAGGATCTCAAAAGGGGAAAACCCAGTGACGGCGTGGATTGAATGGTTGTAAGCCGCGACCACCCTGATCATAGCCACATCCGGTTCGAACCCCTTGTCCATGTTATACACCCGCAGTTGTCTACTGACTGCCGAGTAGAGAGGACGTGTGCAGAGTGTTTTAAAGTTTTCGAAGTGTTTTAAAGTGATAGTAGAGATATTTTTGAGAACAGGAGTGTGCCTAAACGTTGGTACAGAAGTGTTTTGTTGCTGTGTGAAATTTGAACAAACTCCACCGATCAGTTTTTACGGAATTAAGGAAAGAGTGGGACCACGAGGTTGTTTTCACCCCACGTGACCTTAAAAAAGTCATATCTAACTGTGCAGTAGACGATCGTAAAGAGCACGAAAAGCTGAAAAAAACGAATACCTACACGACCCCATTCGGTGCACTGTACGGTAAGATTTAGATTTTTAAATTTTAAAAGTTAAATTGTTTGTTGGAGTGAGGTGCCTGGAGTGGTGTCGCGCCGTGCACCTTGCCCTAGAGGGGAAGGTCTAGAATCAAGGTGAACTTACGTATTTCTTCCATATCATGGGCGGAAATGCAGAAATAAGTATGACAACCCCGGAGACTTTAACGGTGGGTGAAGAAAGAAGTGGGCCTTCGATAGTAAATCCGGAGATTTTAACGCTGGAACAAGATGGAAAAGGGTCATCGATGGACTTGTCGGTGATTTTAACGCCCGATAAAGAAAGTAGGTGGCCCTCCAAGGAGAATTTGATAGTCGGGGGGGATGGAGATGGACCCTCAATGTCTGAATCGGACTTCCCAATGACAAATGCGAGTGTTGGGAGGCGAGTGAGCCCACAGAGCCCCAAGGAAAAGAGGAAAAAGAGGGCTAGAGTGGAAGACTCTCTCTCAGAAGATAGTCCCTCCGAGAAAGCCAGGACCCTAGCTGATGGAATCAGGAAGTACCTGATTCACACTAAGATCAGCTTAAAGAATCAGGAGCATATTAATCAGAAAATTGGGGAAATTAGGGATACTGTGGTAGGACTAGAGGCCAAATGGCACTCCGTCCCTGGCTATAGTTAGGGAGGTGGTCCGGGAAGCCTTATACACCGACCAGCTCTACAGCATAATTACAGATAAGTTAGCAGAAATGGTGGCTCCAGGAATAGCGAAGACGATGGGGGAAGCCCTGCAGGGATATGGGAGTGCGGCGTCTCCCCCCTCTGAAATGGCCAGCGAGGCTAAGCCACGAAAGAAGACACAGCGGAAAGAACACAAAGGTAGAAAGGAGCCACCAGTACCAAAATGTCATGACGCTGCCCCGGCTCCAATGCCCCTGAAAGGGAGTGAGAACCCCATATGTCGGGGCAGGAACATGACGGAAGACTCAAGTGAGGATGAAGAGGTATATAGGGCGGTTCCGGGCCCAAGCGAAGTACGATGCCGGCAAGGAGGATTGGGTCCTGGTAAAGAGGAAGAAAGAGAAGAAGGGGGAGCAAAAAGAGGAGAATAAGGGCAAGTTGACGTTTGCCAGTGTCCCGCAGGTACCTAGGAAGGCAGAGGAGACTGCCACTTATGTGACAGTCAAAGGCAGCGCAGAAGGGTGGTCTCCGAGCAGGATCCACGAGCAGCTCCCGTCCCAAGAGGAACTGAAGCAGATAGGAGTCTCTGCAAAAATGGTGAGAGTCACCAATGGTAACGCGGTCCTGATAAGGACAGAGGGTGCGGACCAAGCAAAGAGACTCCTAGAATGGGACCGGCTGAAGCAGGGAGGACTCGAGGCGAAGCTGGCGATGGCGAGGAGGCCCCGCCTGGAAGTTAAAGGAGTCCCAAACCACTGGGACGAGAAGATCCTGGTTAGGTACCTGTGGGACAAGAGTGGCCTATGAAATGCTAGAGAGGAGGACAAGGTGGAGTGGATGAGACCCTGGTTCTCCACTCCTGTTAGGGGTGGGTTATCGATGACGTGGATGGTGGTCCGGTCACCAGTCAGTGAGGCTCGCCGTGATGAACTTTCCGTAGCCAACACGACGACAGGATGGTGGAGCATGACCTGGCGTGTAAGTGGTGTATCTTGGCTCGGGGCATAAGATAAAAGAATGTCCGGTAAAGAAGAAGGGACTGACACCGCGCTGCAGAAACTGTAGCGAGCAAGGCAGAGATGGGAAAGATCTCCAACATTGTGCGGGCACCAGGGAATGCCCGCTACATCTGGAGAAGATGGTCGTGGAGGCGAAAAGAACGCGCTATGCGTAGGCTGCAGATCCTGCAGTTCAATATGGGCCGAAGACGTGTGGTCGCGGACGAACTTAACACTCTCGCCCGGAAGGTCGACATCATGGTAATCCAGGAACCATGTTGTCGCAACAATGTGGTTACAGGGTTTGGTGTGGCGTCGAGGGTGGTCACTTTGGGCAGTGGTGAGGCCTAGAGCGGCGATCGTGATAGTTAATCCCTCCCTCGACGTTATGGAACTGAAGCAATTCACCACAGCAGATCAGGCGGCATGTTACGTGAGGTGGGGAAGGATCACCTTCGCCCTTGTTTCGTCGTACATGCCGCCTAGAAGGAACAACGAAGACATAAACGATAGTATCGCTGCTGTGAAGGCTGTCGTACTCAAGTACTGCAATGCGATAGTCTGTTTCGACACCAACTCGAGGAGCACGGCCTGGGGTTCGGTTCGCACAGATCCCAGAGGGAGACTGATGGAAGAGAGCTTGCTTAGGTGTCAGCTCGTCGTTATGAATGAGCCCTCTGGCCCCACATTCGTGAGTGCGAGGGGCCAGAGTTGGATGGACGTGACACTGGCCACGGCTCCCATGGCGAAGCGAATAGCGGACTGGGTCCTAAGGTCTGACACGAGCTCCGACCACCGGGTCATAGCCTTCAGTGTAGTGGAGGAGGTAGGCGGAGCCCTAAAGGAGGAAAGGGGCTTTGTGAGGTGGCGCCGATAGAGCAAGAGTCAGGAATTGACCACAGAGTGGGAACCCTGACGGGCGCCATCACCCAAGGGGCCAATATTACCCTTCAGCGCCGCAGGGCGAGAGCACGTCCGGCCCCATGGTGGATTGGACTGCATCGCGGTGGAAGGCCTCGTCGAGTCGGACTTCCCTCTGATGATGTAGGAGGATAACTACCCGTACTTCAGTGAATTCATCTACGGGTGGAGGGAAGTGGTCGGGCCAACGCACTTTACATTGGGAAGGGCTCGGCCGCCCGGGGTCGGCGAGCCACCAATGGAAGATGAAGATGAAGATGACAGCGAAGAAGCAGTTTGAGACCAGGAGGGCTGGACTAGGCTGCGCACTGGAGGTGACAACCGGACGGATGCGGACCAGGGGTGTTGGACGTACCGGACGGATGCTGGTGGATAAGGTGTGCCCCATCTTAAGCCACTCAACCGAATGCTGGGCTGCGCCACGTTTTGAAATGTAATTGTCCCCCAAAAAATTAAATGGTTCCACCATTAATTTTGTATACATATATGAAATAAAGTGTTTACATCGGGACCTGCTCGTGCTATACTGCAGGTGTCCCGAGTGTAATTTTGTGATTATAATTAATGTGTTGTAAAGGGGGGCTGAAAATTGTGAGACACTTTATGCTCATAAAAACATGCATGCATATATTCTGTATAAAGTATTAATCCCTGGAAGGGCAGATGATATTAGTGTGTTAGGTTTTAATTTGATTTAATTATCTATAGTAATATAAGAAAGGAACAAGTTTGGGTGGTCTCATGGCATAAATAATAATGTGCTTATCTGGTGACGTCTTCGCCACAACGGTGACGTACCGTAGTCGCTTCCCGTCAAGGTTGTGCCGTGGGCGAATATGGTGAAAACCATGTGATCGCCTGATGTCTGAAAAGACGTCTTTGTTCCTCCGTGGCTGGCCAGCGTGTCCTGGATCGTGGCGTGATAGTAGGGGTAGGCCAGGTCCTAGCTTGCATGATGCTTAGGCTGCAATGCCACCCCAGGGCATTGCAGTCGCAGCTTCTTCGGAGTCTTCCGGTGTTCGCGGCAAGGGGGGCATCAGGAAATGAGACCCCTGACCCCGACTTAATATAAATTCAAACAACAACGGCAAAAATCGGATTACTTAAATCCGACATACCGCCCACCTAAATTTGGCTCAGCCGAATTTATTATGAAAAATGCAAAGAGACAGGGAAGGCGCAGTCTGCCATAAAAAATATGTAAATAACCCCGCTCCATATGAGAGGGCCCGTAGGCAACACAAACGATAACAGTGAATATTATAACGAAACATGTAAATCATACGAAAACAAATACAAGACAAATATATACATAAATACATGTTGACCATTAACGATTACGAATGTTCCTGGTCGACGGCTGGTGACGTAAGACGGTTGGAGATGCGAGACGATCAACGAATAACGATCGTTTTACGATTGGAGATGCGGGAAGAATAACGAACTTCGAATGTCGGACAAAACGCTTTGTTCAAGGAGAGCAAATCCTGCCGCCCACCCTGAAAAACCAAAGCTCAACGACAGAAGGCTTAGTTAACGATACATGCTGAAAGCGTAATAGTGTACAGCGACGCGCAGGTGCGCTGGGCAACGTGGAAACAACGAGACCTAGCCGTAACGCTTTTGCGAGGATGCGAGGTGTGAGGATGCGTTGGAACGATTGCGAACGAACGGATGCGACGGCGTGGGCGCCTACGTTTAATTGCCCCGAGGTTGTCGGGTTTTCCATTGGTCCGACTCGAAGCGGTTGCATCTTCCTGTATGAGGAGCGAGATGCCGGTGGATGAAGGGCTATCCGAATAAGTACCCATAACGACTTTACTGAGTACCGTCGGCAGGAGGTATAGGTGATCATCCCCGAAGGCCTTGGTGGGAGCACCAGTAACGAGGCGATGGTATAGGTCAACGCCTATGCTATGAGCAAGTCGATGGGGCCGGGAACGCCAAAGGAAGGGTCGGCCAGGACGTGATGCGATAATTGTCTGATTACCCGTGTAGGAACCGGACGCTTGGGTAAGTCGGTGATCCGATCAATTACGAGTGCGCGGACCTTGAAGTTCGTGGTATCATCGACAAGGGACCGAAGCCTCAAAGTGACGGAACCTTGAATGCTCGCGACTTGACCACCACCCAAACCGGCGATTCTTCCGTCGAAGGGCTGCAATTGGCCGCCAATCCTCGTCGATACCAACTGGCTGCCGGAATCGAGTAGTAGCCGTGCAGGCGCGGAATGCTTAGACCCGTGCAATACGGCACACGCAGTTCCCATAACTGCCTCCGAACAACAATCATGAGGCCCGGACATAACACGGGTATGACCCACAAAATCCGCGGACTTCGGCGAAGTGATGGCGGCGGGGAAACCCGATGTGATGCCTGGCGCGAAAAATCGAACAAGCGAACTCCGAAGGGTATTTCGAAGCGTGGTGACTCGACTTCAGGCAATTCCGGCACAGACCGGATGACTTGACAAAGTCGTTACGCTCCTGAAGGGTCAAGGCCAGAATACGGAAGCACCGCCCCAAGAGGTGCCGCCCCTCGCAACGGGGACAACGTTCTTTGCCGGGAGAAACGGATTTCCCGCGTGAAGAAGTGCCGGGTGACTGGCGACGCCCCGATCTGCCCGATTTCCCTGGAGACGTGCGTCTTGGTGGCGACCCGGATGGACCCGGAGAAACACGGTCCTTCGTGTCGACTTCGCTGGCAAGCAAGGAGATTCCGCCTTTTCTTCTACCGGCGGGTTTACCACGTGGAGCGTCGGAATGAGGCTGCATATCGAGTTCGTGAGACAGCTTGCATGCCATTAATCTCTGTCTTACGAACGCTATAATATCGTCGACAGTGGGGAAATCGCTGCTTGCATGGGCAAGCTCAAAGTGCCGTCTGATGACGGGGTCCAAAGCTCGGAGAGCTAGTGTGGACAGGATAACGTCCGACTCATCCTCCAGGGCCAAACCAAACCACGAAACGATTCGATGCCCTCCGCCACCTCAGTAACCGCATTCCCTATCGGGAGGCATCGCAGAAGCTCCCTGGGACACGTATGCGGAGTCCAACTCATCCCAAATTGTCTTGTATTCAGCCAAAGTGTCTTGCACTCGTCATAATCGACTTCAAAATCGATAAACGAGTCATCGTCCGCGGCGGTGACGAGTGCAAGTGTGCCTAACTTAAGGAGACCCCGCTTAACGCGCCGTAGCTTGCGCTCCAATGTCCGAACCCTATCGATGTCGGTACATGATTCTTCATTTATACCCAATTTTTTTTCAAATTAAACGAATGAAAATCGAAAGAATGAGCAGATAAAAAATATACAAGAATTCAATGATCTATAAAAAATTATATTAAATTACATATAATTAATAAATAACAATTATACAAAACGAATAACATGAACACACAGGCAAGCACACAATGGATAATAAATTATTATTTTTTCAGACGAAATCTTAAATAAATAAAGAAATAAAATCATTCACACGCATGCACCAAATAAATTTTATACACAATTATTTTTTATTTCTTAACGAAACTTTAAATAAATTTTAACACAAATAATAAATTAGATACTTATAAACAATGAGGCACTCGGTGCATTGACCTATAATGCCTAACAGGTCTTGCGTGAGTCTGCAGAAGGAATTAGGCTGGAATAACAGACTGGCCTCCCACGTACCTTAAATCTATTAAGATCGTATTTTTTTATAGCATTTAATAATAATTAAATTTGCGCTAATTAAATTAATCATTAATAAAGAGCCCATGCGTCTTTGAAAAATGGGTGAAATGTCTCACAACAAAAACGTTTTTAATAAGTCTCATAATTTTTATAATTCGATATAAGAGTTCGATCCTCACACGGATTGCACCAAATATTGTTTACATCGGGACCTGCTCGTGCTATACTGCTGGTGTCCCGAGTGTAATTTTGTGATTATAATTAATGTGTGGAAAAGGGGGGCTGAAAATTGTCAGGAAATGAGACCCCCGACCCGGACTTTATATAAATTCAAACAACCACGGCAAAAATCGGATTATTTAAATCCGACATAAAGTTTAAAAAAAAGAAGAGATGTTTATTGGCAGCAGTGGCATGCGCAATCCTAACGCACTACCCCACTGTTGCCAAACCCCGTATGGCAGCAATGCCAGGAAGGGGGAACCAAAAAAAAAAAAAAAAATGTTATACACCCGCAGGTGGTCACTCAGTGTTCTATGGAAGCCTAAGCCTCTCGATCCCACCCCATCTCTTGGGATGTCCCGGAGTAGTACCAGTGCTTAATTTCTTCTCCGAGTAGGGAATTAACAAATTCCAGGCCCCCATCGGAGGAAATATGGTCGGGGACGCCGTAAAACAGAAACCAGGTGCGCAGTGCACCTAAAACTGCGGTGACATCGCTACTTTGCTGAATACGTCTCATTTTCACGTGAAGGTATCGACCTTCAGATAGATCTCTCAACGGCCTATCGGTTGTGGGTGTTTCTTTCTGGGTTGCCCGTAGTGGGTGTCTGTCGTATTTGGTGACCAAACAAATATAGCAACCTGCTATGGTTTCCTGAATTGTCCTCCACATACCCCACCGAACGTATCTGCGTTTTAGGGCCAAGAATGTTTCTCCCCCCCCCCCGATGATTTGTTTTCCCCTGATGGTACGCGAGGGTGACTTCTTTCTGGCCCTCCTTGCCCCTCACCGTCTCTAGCATCAATGTACATCGGATGAAACCGCGGTCTATTCCAACTTGCTCTGAACGCCAAAGACTCTTATTTTGTTTCCCAAACCATCACATTCCCTCCCTACGTAAATATGTTACATCTTACCCGGCTTGGACGCATCTTTGATTGCCCGGCAAATTTGATGATAACTTATTTTAGCTTTTCATAAAATTTGAGTTTTCTTTCATAAAATATCGATATTTATATAAAATAGAATATCGAAATATCGTTTCTAATGTTCGATAACGATGCCAATGAAAAAGATCGAAATTAACATAAATTTATCAATTTAAAATATCGAAATCTATTTTGAAGCATTTTATGAAATTTTCCTAAACTTCTTAAACTAAATATCGATATTTCGGAGAAAAAACATCGAAATATTGTTTCTCAACATCGATATCGATATTATCAACAATGTTAAATATCGAAATGAATATGAAATCATATTAATAAAATATCGAATTACCTAATTTTAGCTTTTCATAAAATGTTATACTTTCGTTTCATAAAATATCGATATTTCTGTAACATAAATATCGAAATATCGTTTCTAATCTTTGATATCGATATTAATAACAGTGAAAAATATGGAAAGGAATATCGATTAATAAAGTTAATATTTGAAAAAACAATTTTTAAGTTTTTTATAAAATTATCTTAATCTTTTTAAAACTAAATATGGATATTTCGTTGAAGAAATATCGAAATATCATTTCTCAAGTACGATATCGATATTATTAACAGTATGGAATATCCAAAAGAATATGAAATTATTAAAATAAAATATCAAATTACCTTATTTTAGCTTTTTATAAAATGTTATACTTTTCTTTCATAAAATATCGATATTTCTATAACATAAATATCGAAATATCGTTTCTAATCTTTGATATCGGTATTAATAACAGTCTAAAATATGAAACGGAACATCAATTAATGAATTTAGAATTTTGTTTGTTTGTTAGTTTTGAAAGGGCGTTTAACTGCATGGTCATCAACGCCCGTAGGTTGTTGGCTTTGGTAAGGCCTAGTTGTTTTAGTCATAGCTTTGGTATAGTGTACTGATTCGCACCAATTATAATTAAATTCGTGGCAATTATAATTTGTTTAATAATCGTTACGATATTGGAAAGGATGGTGAAAAGCA
>NW_027106400.1:2262832-2267336 GCF_000696795.3 Halyomorpha halys | reverse complement strand
TATTACATTTTGAACATTTTGGAGGTGCCTCTCCTGTTATGAGATGAATGTGTGTCAGTCGGGTATGTCCTATTATGAGTCGGGTGATGACTACTACTTCACGGCGTCTACTTCGGGTTGATGTAATCCAGGACTTCACATCTTTCTTGATAGGTTTCAACTTACTGGGTGGGCTTTCATCCCACATTGCCTGCCATATTTTATTAATAGATTCCTTTAATGGGTGAGCAAGTTCCTTTCCAAAATTTAGAATTTTGGAAAACAATTTTTAAGCTTTTTATAAAAATTTTATAATCTTTTTAAACTAAATATCAATATTTCTATAATAATAAATATCGAAATATTGTTTCTATTCATCGATAAGGATAATATCATCAATGAAAAATACCGAAATGAATATGAAATGTTTAAAATGCAATATCAAAATAACTTATTTTAGCTTTTCATAAAATTTAAGTTTCTTTCATAAAATATCGATATTTATATAAAATAGAATATCGAAATATCGTTTCTAATGTTCAAAAACGATGACAATGAAAAAGATCGAAAGTAACATAAATTTATTAATTTAAAATATCGAAAAACTATTTTTAAGCATTTTATAAAATTTTCCTAAACTTCTTAAACTAAATATCGATATTTCGGAGAATTAATATCGAAATATCGTTTCTCAACATCGATATCGATATTATCAACCATGTTAAATATCGTAATGAATATGAAATCATATTAATAAAATATCGAATTACCTAATTTTAGCTTTTCATAAAATGTTATACTTTCCTTTCATCAAATATCGATATTTCTGTAACATAAATATCGAAATATCGTTTCTAATCTTTGATATCGATATTAATAACAGTGTAAAATATGGAAAGGAACATCAATTAATCAAGTTAAAATTTGGAAAAAAATATTTTTAAGCTTTTTATAAAGTTTTCTTAATCTTCTTAAACTAAATATGAATATTTCGGGGGAAAAATATCGAAATATCATTTCTCAAGTACCATACCGATATTAGTTACAGTCTCGAATATCCAAAGGAATAAGAAATTATCAAAACCAAATATCAAATTACCTTATTTTAGCTTTTTATAAAATGTTATACTTTTCTTTCATAAAATATCGATATTTCTATAACATAAATATCGAAATATCGTTTCTAATCTTTGATATCGATATTAATAACAGTGTAAAATATGAAAAGGAACATTAATTAATCAATTTGAAATTTCGAAAAACAATTTTTAAGCTTTTTATAAAAATGTTATAATCTTTTTAAACTAAATATCAATGTTTCTATAATAATAAATATCGAAATATCGTTTCTAATCATCGATAACGATAATATCATCAATGTAAAATACCGAAATGAATATGAAATGTTTAAAATGTAATATCAAAATAACTTATTTTAGCTTTTCATAAAATTTAAGTTTTCTTTCATAAAATATTGATATTTATATAAAATAGAATATCGAAATATCGTTTCTAATGTTCGAAAATGATGACAATAAAAAAGATCGAAAGTAACATAAATTTATCAATTTAGAATTTCGAAAAACTATTTTTAAGCATTTTATAAAATTTTCCTAAACTTCTTGAACTAAATATCGATATTTCGGAGAATTAATATCGAAATATCGTTTCTCAACAACGATATCGATATTATCAACCATGTTAAATATCGTAATGAATATGAAATCATATTAATAAAATATCGAATTACCTAATTTTAGCTTTTCATAAAGGAGAGAGGACCGGAGATGCCATGGTTGTGGCAGGACTGGGCACCTGGTAGCGCAGTGCCCCCGTACAAAATGCTACGAGTGCGGGAATGAAGGACATATGGCAAGGAATTGTCCGTATATATTCAGGCGGAGAAATACGAACCAGGGCGAACCAATGGAGGTGAACGCTCAGAGAATGGGGAGAAGAAGAATCTTAAGGAGAGCGTACGAGTCGGAAACGGAGTCGGCCGAAACGTCCGAAACATCGGTAACGGAGTTGGAAGGAGGTGAGAAAAGATTCGAGAAGGTGAGAAGAGGAGAAAGGTGGGCGGAGGATGAAGGAAGGAAACAAGAAGAAATCTGAAGTGCGTACCAGGGGAGAGGCGGCCGCGTGTTGGTGAGTTGCAGCGTCGAAGGAAAGCGTGGCGGTCTGCCTATCATCTGCATGGGAGGAGTGAGGTGCCTTATCGACACCGGGAGTTCGAACACCATCGTGTGCAGAGGAGCGTTAGACAGGCTGAGAGGAGGAGAGGAGACACCCCAGGTGAAGGTATGTAATTGCAGGTTAGTCACCGTGGGTGGGCCCTGTAGCGTCGAAGGGGAGGCAAGTATGGGGTTGAATCGATGGGGGTTATCCGGTTCAATTACGGTACATGTGGTCAAAGAGATGCCGCGGGAATATAAGGCAATTATAGTGTGTGATCTGTTGGGTAAAGCGAGCGCGAGAATTAAAAATACAGCAGGACGGTGGGCTATCAAAATTGGAGGGTACACACTTCCGTGTCAGGGATTGGGGAAGGATGGTAACGTACGGGTGGGGGCGATTAATAGGAAAGGGAACTGGAGGCAGGGCATCATGCAGGAGTTTGAGGATATTTTCTTTAAAGAAGGGGAGGTGTTATCAGCAACGGGGGAGACGGTGCATGAAATAGAGCTAAAGCGGGAAAAGATAAACTATGTATAGGAACGTCGATATCCACAGGCACTACGTGAGCATATACGGGAGGAAACTGAGAACTTAAGGAAACAAGGCATTATCGTGAATAGCACTTCGCCCTATAATAGCCCCTTATGGGCTGTAAAGAAGAAAGCAGTCGCGGGGGAGCAAAAGGAGAAGTACCGAGTAGTCATCGACGACCGAAAATTAAACGAGAATACGGTGGATGAGCGGTACCCTATTCCCCGGTCGGATGATATACTGGATAGGTTGGGTGGATCGACGATATTTAGCACCCTAGATCTCAAGGCTAGGTATCATCAAATAAGGATGCATCCAAGGGACCAACCGAAAACAGCATTCACGTTCGAACGGGGTCACTACGAGTTTACGCGAATGGCATTTGGACCGAAGAACGCCCCCATCACCTGTCAGAGACTTATGGATGAATTTCTTAGGGGCATAGATGAGTCCATGTGTCAAGTGTATATGGATGATTTATTAGTTTTTAGTAAGTCAGAGAGGGAACACAGAGTACACTTAGAGACCGTATTTAACAGAATCCGCCAGTTTGGACTCAAATTGTCTCGGGAAAAATCGTCGTTGGGTCAGGAGGAGATCGGTTTTCTGGGGCACATCATCTCGAAGGACGGGGTTAAACCCGATGCGCACAAAGTGGAAGCTCTACAACGAATGGCAGTCCCCAGGGATGTAAAAGGAGTCAGGCGGTTGTTGGGGGCCCTTAATTATTACCGACGTTTCGTGCCAGAGATGGCGGAGCATTTAGTCCCTCTAAACAATCTCCTGAAAAAGGGGAGCCGTAAAGTGGTAACGCCGGCCATGGAGAATAACATCAAACGGTGCGTGGGAAAATTGCAGAGAGAACCGGTACTGGCGATCCCAGACTTCAGTAAACAGTTCACAATTACGACGGATGCCAGTAAATACGCGTTGAGGGCGGTGCTTCCCCAGGATAGCGAGAAGGGAGAACGGCCAGTGGCATACGGAAGCAGAAAATTGACACAGACGCGGAATCACGTTACAGTGCCCTAGAGCGCGAACTATTGGGGATTGTGTGGGCAGTGGAGCACTTCCGACCATACGTGTTTGGGAGGCGGTTTAGGATCCACACCGACCACCGACCTCTGCAGTGGGTAGGAAAACTGAAGGAGTCTTCTGCGCGCATCACTCGCTGGAAGGAGCTGCTAGGTCAATTCAATATGGAGATAGCCTATAAACCAGGGAAGGAGAACGTGGTCGCGGATTGGTTGTCGCGGGCAATAACCATAAATGCGGTGGAGGAGGAACAAGGAGAACCATCGGGGGGGGGGGCGTCAGACAATTCCTAAGAGAATGGACTCTAGGGGAAGGGGAGACTCCGAACACGCAGCCGCGGTAGGAAGGAACTCCGTCAGAGGACGATAGCTCTACGGGAGATAGACCGTCCGAGATGGAGGAGGTAGACGAGATCGTGAACGAAAAGAAACTACAGATAATTTGGAAAACAAGGACTTCCGGCCTTATGAAGGTGGAATATTCCAAGTATGGGCAAACCTCGGTCAACACCATATGGTCACAACCAGTGGCGAGAGAGGACCAGATATGTCGGGCGCTAACAGATGCATCGAAGGCGGGAAGAACTTATTATCCCTACGTAGGGAATGAGGTCATATGGGAAAAGATCAAACGGCTGTGGAGACTGGAACAAGTGGGAATTGATAGGACGTTTATCCGATGCACGATGATGGTGGAGACTGTGCGAGACAAAGAACGGCAAAAGGAGGTTACTCTAGCTCACCATCAAGGAAAAACCAATCATCGCGGTGTGAGCGAGACG
>NW_027106400.1:2258973-2262340 GCF_000696795.3 Halyomorpha halys | reverse complement strand
AGGCGAATTTCCTCCGACGGGGGTCGGGAATTCGATAATGCCACGATCAGGGGAGAGATGAAGGCGCTAGAGGTAGACTGGCATATTAACTCCCCAGGTCATCCTAAAAGTAGAGGGGGTATAGAACGACTGCATAGCACTCTGAGAGACCATTTGCCGGTATATCATGCCGATAAAGGGCTGGAGCCGGATGAGGCAATGGTAAGGGTGATAGCCGCGTATAATAACTCCATTCATACCACTACGGGGTTTTCACCTTTTGAAGTCCTCTTTGGCCTGCAAGGGAGACGAAGGAACTTTATGGACACGCCGGAGGCGGATGGGGAAATCGTGAATCACGGGATGGTCATGCGGAAGTTGTGGGAGAAAGCGAGAGGGCGAATAGAGAAGGAGAAGTGTCGGCGACAGAATTTAAACCTTCGGGATGTGATGGGAGACATTCGAATTGGGACGGTCGTGTACCGCCGTTTAGGGTCCAATAGGAGTAAGGAATCTCGGAAGGAGGGGCCATTTTGGGTGAATACCATTAGGGAACATAACGTGGTGACCATTAAGAGTATACAGGAACCGAGAAAGAGGTGGACGGTTCACGTAGAACAATTAAGGTTCCCAGCGCTAACAAATCCGGAGACACCTGGAGTGCCTCCTCCCTAGCTCAGATATACAGATTTTCGTTTTTTTGTTGTTGTTTTGTTTTGTAGTATATCGGAGTGTAAATAGGGAAGAGCGTGAGTGGATGACCAGTGTAAATAGCCTTAAGTTGTATATATAAAATTGTGTAAATAGCAAAATGTTAGATTAAGTTTGGTAAAGTGTGTATATTTAGTTGTAATTTCTTTGTTGTAACATATACAATGTTATTTTATTTTCACTTTTTGTTGTAGTATACGAGGAATTGTTCGTAAACTGGCAGGGGGGAGTTATAAACAGGGTATAGGTATTATGAGTCTTAATACCTAAACTACCCATGTCAACAAGCCAGAAGGTATATATGTAGCATTATACAGAGGAATAAAGCAGTATCTTAGTTGAGCGTGCGTGTCTCATTTCGTGCCCTTATTTTCCTTTTTTTTAACTCTTGAGTTCTGACTCATCTTAACTTATATAAAATAGAATATCGAAATATCGTTTCTAATCTTCGATATCGATTATATCATCAATGAAAAATACCGAAATGAATATGAAATGTTCAAAATGCAATATCAAAATAACTTATTTTAGCTTTTCATAAAATTTAAGTTTTCTTTCATAAAATATCGATATTTATATAAAATAGAATATCGAAATATCGTTTCTAATTTTCGATATCGATGACAATGAAAAAGATCGAAAGTAAAATGAATTTATCAATTTAAAATATCGAAAAACTATTTTTAAGGATTTTATAAAATTTTCCTAAACTTTTTAAACTAATTATCGATATTTCGGAGAAAAAATATCGAAATATCGTTTCTGAACATCGATATCGATATTATCAGCAATGTTAAATATCGAAATGAATATGAAATCATATTAATAAAATATCGAATTACCTTATTTTAGCTTTTCATAAAATGTTATACTTTTCTTTCATAAAATATCGATATTTCTGTAACATAAATATCGAAATATCGTTTCTAATCTTTGATATCGATATTAATAACAGTGTAAAAAATGAAAAGGAACATCAATTAATCAATTTAAAATTTCGAAAAACTATTTTTAAGCTTTTTATAAAACTTTCTTAATCTTTTTAAACTAAATATCAATATTTCTATAATAATAAATATCGAAATATTGTTTCTAATCTTCGATATCGATTATATCATCAATGAAAAATACCGAAATGAATATGAAATGTTCAAAATGCAATATCAAAATAACTTAATTTAGCTTTTCATAAAATTTAAGTTTTCTTTCATAAAATGTCTATATTTATATAAAATAGAATATCGAAATATCGTTTCTAATTTTCGACATCGATGACAATGAAAAGGATCGAAAGTAAAATAAATTTATCAATTTAAAATATCGAAAAACTATTTTTAAGCATTTTATAAAATTTTTCCTAAACTTTTTCACTAAATATCGATATTTCTTAGAAAAAGCATCAAAATATCGTTCCACAACATCGATATTGATATTATCAACAATGTTAAATATCGAAATGAATATGAAATCATATAAATAAAATATCGAATTACCTAATTTTAGCTTTTCATAAAATGTTATACTTTCCTTTCATAAAATATCGATATTTCGATATAAATAAATATCGAAATAACGTTTTTAATGATAGATATCGATGATAATGTGAAATATCGAATGTTACAAGTTCATGTAACATTCGATATTTTTATAAAATTTTCTTAATCTTTTTAAACTAAATATCGATATTTCGGAGATAAATTATCGAAATATTATTTCTCAAGTACGATATCGATATTAGTAACAGTGTCGAATATCCAAAGGAATATGAAATTATCAAAATAAAATATCAAAATACTTTAGTTTAGCTTTATTTAAATGTTGTAGCTTTCTTTCATACAATATAGATTTTTCTATAAAATAAAATATCGAAATATCGTTTCTAATCTTTGATGTAGATGATAATAACAGTGTAAAAAATGAAAAGGAACATCAAATGATCAATTTAAAATTTTGGAAAATAATTTTAAAGCTTTTCATAAAAATGTTTTAATCTTTTTAAATAAATATCTATATTTCTATAATAATAAATATCGAAATATCGTTTCTAATATTCGATAACGATAATATCATCAATGAAAAATACCGAAATGAATATGAAATTATCAAAATAAAACATCAAATTACCTTATTTTAGCTTTTCATAAAATGTTATACTTTTCTTTCATAAAATATCGATATTTCTATAGCATAAATATTGAAATATCGTTTCTAATCTTTGATATCGATATTAATAACTGTGTACAAGATCGAAAGTAACTTAAATTTATCAATTTAAAATATCGAAAAACTTTTTTTAAGCATTTTATAAATTTTTTTTTTTTTTTTAAGCACTTTATATTTATATAAAATAGAATATCGAAATATCGTTTCTTATTTTCGATATCGATGATAATGAAAAAGATCGAATGTTACAAGTTCATGTTCGAAAGTTCAAATTTCGAAAAACAATTTTTAAGCTTTTTATAAAACTTTCTTAATCTTTTTAAACTAAATATCAATATTTCTATAATAATAAATATCGAAGTATCGTTTCCAATCTCCTATATCGATTATATCGACATAACAGGAAAATGTCATATTCCTTTCGGTATTTAACATTGTTGATAATGTCGATATAGAAGATTATAAACGATATTTCGATATTTATTTTTATAGAAATATCATATTTTACGATAGA
>NW_027106400.1:2256891-2258420 GCF_000696795.3 Halyomorpha halys | reverse complement strand
TAAATTCATGTTACTTTCGATGTTTTACATTATCATCGATATCGAACATTAAAAACGTTATTTCGATATTTATTTTTATCGAAATAACGATATTTTATGAAAGGAAAGTATAACATTTTATGAAAAGCTAAAATTAGGTAAATCGATGTTTTATTTTTATGATTTCATATTCATTTCGATATTAATTTCAAATATCGAAAAACTATTCTTAAGCCTAATATTTTCTTAAATCTTTCTTTAATCTAAATATCGATATTTCAGTGAAAAATATCCAAATATTGTTTCTCAACATCGATATCGACATATCAACAATCTTATATATCGAAATGAATGTAAAATCATAAAAATAAAATATAAATATTTCTATAAAAATAAATATCCAAATATTGTATGTAATCTTCGATATCGTTAACAATGTAAAATATCGAAACTAACATGAATTTATCAGTTTAAAATATCGTAAAACTATTTTAAAGGTTTTTCTTTCATTTTATATTTATAAAAATAATTATAGAAATATCGTTTCTAATCTTCGATATCGACATTATCAACAATGTTAAATACCGAAATGAATATGAAATTTTAAATATGCAATATCAAAATATTGCTTTTCATACTCAAAATTTTAGCTTTTCATAAAATGTTGTAAATTTTCATTCATAAAATATTGATATTTATACAAAAATAAATATCAAAATATGGTTTCTAATCTTCGATATCGATGACAATGTAAAATATCGAAAGTAACATGAATTCATGAATTTAAAATATATAAAAATTATTTTAAAGATTTTATACATTTTTCTTATTCTGTTTAAACTAAATATGAATATTTCGATAAAAAGAATATCGGAATGATTTTTCTAATCTTCGATTTCGATATTGTATATAATGTTTAATATCGAAATGAATATGAAATCATAAAAATAAAATATCGATTTACCTTATTTTAGCTTTTCATAAAATGTTATAGTTTTCATTCTTAAAATACCGATATTTCTATAAAAATAAATATCGAAATATGGTTTCTAATCTTCGATATGGATGACAATGTGAAATATCCAAAGTAACATGAATTTATCAATTTGAAATATCGAAAAATTATTTTAAAGGTTTTTCTTTCATTTGTTTTCTTTCATAAAATATCGATATTTCTATAAAAATAAATATCGAAATATCGTTTCTAATCTTCGATATCGATATTATCAACAATGTTAAATACGGAAATGAATATGAAATTTTAAAAAATAAAATATCGATTTACCTTATTTTAGCTTTTCATAAAATGTTATAATTTTCATTCATAAAATACTGATATTTCTATAAAATTAAATATCGAAATATTTTAATTATATTATTTCAATTTCTTGAGACAAGGTAATTATTTATTAAATAAATCAAAAATTGTATCCTTTTATGTCTCAACACTTTTTATTTCAACAGTCCAACGTTTCGGCCATTTTAGCCATCATCAAGGACATCTAAATATTTAACAGTTTATATTATATATTCATTTGTAACACTTATAA